>NW_027364830.1:0-135000 GCF_046119375.1 Phyllobates terribilis
GATTACTTTACTCGGTGGAGCAGTTGTGATAAAATCACTATTTTTTTCTGCTGCAGAGCTCTGAATGCTGAGTCTTGTATAACCCCGCCCACACCATTGATTGGCAGCTTTCTGTGTACACTGTGCATAGGCAGAAAGCTGCTAATCAGTGGTGGAGGCAGGGGTACAGAGCAATAGGACTACCTGGCTAGACAGATAGTCTTCTAGTGATAATCTACTGATTTTATTGAAACAGCCACACACAGCCTAGTAAGTAACACATCACTGGAATCAGGGTCTCTGCCCCTACATCATGGTGCTTTCAGAATACATAGCAAACACCTGGTGACAGATTACCTGTAAGTCCTCCTCTGTGTGATCTCCCACATTATCCAGAATGTTATAGTAATGTATGATGACCGTTGCAGGACGGCTCCAGGATTTCGTGGGCCCTGGGCGAAAGAGTCTCAGTGGCCCCTTTAACACATACCACGATTCATGATGCACAGATACTGCAGATAAATATATATATATATATATATATATATATAGTACAAGGCCGAAGATTTCACTTCTTACATTACATGAGCGATATCTATTGTAAATTCCACAATAACTCAGAAAGCGGCGAATCCTCACAGCTCACAGTGCAGACCGGACAGTAATGTCCTCCACACAGTATAATGGCACCACATAGTCCTCTATACCGTATTATGAGCTCCATATATTGCTCCATATAGAATAATGGACCCCATAAAATGCTCCACGCAGGCTGTGCCCCCATATAATGCCCCATGCAGGCTGTGACCCCACACATAATGCCCCATGCAGGCTGTGCCCCCACATAATGCCCCATGCAGGCTTTGACCCCCCACATAATGCTCCATGCAGGCTGTGACCCTCACATAATGCCCCATGCAGGCTTTGACCCCCCACATAATGCCCCATGCAGGCTGTGCCCCCCCCACATAATGCCCCTTGCAGGATGTCCCCCTCCCACATAATGGCCCATGCAGGATGTCACCCCCCATATAATTCCCCATGCAGAATGTCCCTCCCACATAATGCCCCATGCAGGCTGTGCCCCCCACATAATGCCCCATGCAGGCTGTGCCCCCCCACATAATGGCCCATGCAGGATGTCACCCCCCATATAATTCCCCATGCAGGATGTCCCCTCCACATAATGCCCCATGCAGGATGTCCCACCCCACATAATGCCCCATGCAGGATGTCCCCCACACATAATGCCCCATGCAGGATATCCCCCCCACATAATGCCCCATGCAGGATGTCACCCCCCATATAATTTCCCATGCAGGATGTCCCCCCCCACATAATGCTCCATGCAGGATGTCCCACCCCACATAATGACCCATACAGGATGTCACCCCCCATATAATGCCCCATGCAGGATGTCACCCCCCCATATAATGCCCCATGTAGGATGTCACCTCTCACCCCATATATTGGCCCATGCAGGATGTCACCTCTCACCCCATATAATGCCCCATGCAGGATGTCACTTCTCCCCCCATATAATACCCCATGCAGGATGTCACTCCCCCCATATAATGCCCCATGCAGGATGTCACCCCCCATATAATGCCCCATGCAGAATGTCACCTCTCACCCCATATAAAGCCCTATGCTGGATGTCACTCCCCCCCCCCATATAATGACCCATGCAGGATGTCACTTCTCCCCCTCATATAATACCCCATGCAGGATGTCACCCCCCTATATAATGCCCCATGCAGGATGTCCCCCCCATATAATGCCTCATGTAGGATGTCACCTCTTACCCCATATAATGCCCCATGCAGGATGTCACTCCCCCCCATATAATGCCCCATGCAGGATGTCACTTCTCCCCCCCATATAATACCCCACGCAGGATGTCCCTACCTCCCCCCCATATAATGCCCCATGCAGGATGTCACTTCTCCCCCCATATAATGCCCCATACCTCCATACATAAAAAAAAAAATCAAATGCTCACCTCACTGCTCACCAGCTGTGGAGAGGTAAGTATTGTGCCGGCCGTGGTCCTGGGCAAGCATTGAGGGGGGGGGGGAGCAAGGCCCGCCTACTCAGGGCCCCGGCACTTGCCTGGGTGTGCTGGGTGCTAGCGCCATGTCTGCCCAGCGTCCGGTTTGTATCCTCCCAACATCATATCAGTGTAAATCATCTGGGACATAATATGGGGGGAGAAGTTTTTGCATCTGTTACTTTTTTCCTGCATCTTCAATAAATCAGTATTATTTCTTATTCTTTTATAGAGCGTGATGGATTCATTGGTTCCGGCGAGAAAGCCGCATATGAGCGACTATGAAACTTCCAAACTCATCAGCAGTGGAAATTTTGGGTGAGATTTCTGTTGCCATAATCCACATTTCTCAGGGTTCCCTATGACAATGCTTCTGCCCCTGCCCTCTGCCATTCAGTGTTATCATAGGGAAATTATGTGATCTGTAGCAAATCAAACTGCAAGGAAAGTGATTTAAATAATATAATTACATATAATATAATATATAATAATATAATATTATTACATTCGCCTGTGCTAGACTCTCATCTGTTCTTATGCTGCCTCCTCCACCTGACCTTTTCTGCTCTCCACTCTGATCTTTGTTTTGATGGGGGGGCTCCATTATGAAGCTGATCAGAGAAGTTGGCTACACATGGTCACATGAAGGGTGACACCATATTGACGTCAATGACATCTACACCCTCCACCATGACCATGTGGGCCCAATCACTGGCCTCAGCAGCAGAAGAGAGCCCTGGAGCACATTCATTTTGGACCAATTTTATTTGCACTAAATTGTATTTGGTCAGTTATAGCGAATCTGCCCAAAGAGAATTTCAGTAGATTCTCGTATCTATAATGTGACCTGGGTGATGGCTCCGGCAGAAGTGGCATTGTGGAGACCTCGCATAGGTGATCTATGTAGTGCTATTTTATGTATTTCTAGATGTGGATTTATAGTGGCGGCCAGACTTCTAGTATTAAACATATGCAAATTGTCTCTTCTGAGAGGAAGCAAACTAGAACTCCACCTATAGGAAGTAGCAATCCTAAAAGTCAATATCGACCCTTTAACAAGCCTTGTCACATGACTTAGGATAATAGCCAAAACCAAAATCTCAATTTGCAGGAACTGTGTTCTGGGGTACTGCCCCTCTTCAGTGCAAAGTGTGAGATATGGTTTGACTGGGTGAGAGGTGTCTGACTGGTATCCAAGGGGTTGACATTTCTCCTTGCGGACATGAGGAGACTTTTAAGCCACAATGCTCCTCTGGGAAATAGGATTGCTACTTCCCATAGGTGGCACTAGGGTGCTAGTTCTCTTCCTCTCTGAAAAGAGACAATTTGCATATTTCCCAGAAGAGCATTGCAGCTTAAAAGTCTCCTCACCTTGACATGCTTAACATGGCTTTTTCCGCAAGGAGAAACGTTACCGCTTGGATCCCGGTCAGATGCCTCTTACCCAGCCAAACCATATCTCACACTTTGCACTGATGAGTGCTTGTACCCCAAAACATAATGTCCGAAAATTGAGATTTTGGTTATGGCTATTATTCCATGTCATGTGATAAGGCTCGTTAAAGGGTCGATATTGACTTTTAGGATTACTACTTCCTATAGGTGGCACTAGAGTTCTAGTTCTCTTCCTCTCCGAAGAGACAATTTGCATATTTCCCAGAGGATCATTGAGGCTTAAAAGTCTCCTCACCTTGACAAGCTTAACATGTCACTCTCCGCAAGGAGAAATGTTACCAGGATACCAGTATTAAACATATAATGATTTCTATAGATGGATTATTAATAAGGATTTATTATAACCGATGGATTCTCCTTCTCTCCAGGGCCGTCTACTTAGTGCATCATAAAGACTCACACCAGACCTTTGCTATGAAGAAAATGGCTAAGCGGAACCTAAATACTGCACAGAGATTGGAATGGGCCTTTCTGGAGAGGGACATCTTAACATTTGCTGATTGTCCCTTTGTGGTCTCCATGCTCTGCTCCTTTCCAACTAGATCTCACCTGTGTATGGTCATGGAGTATGTAGGAGGTAAGACACATCTATTGTATTATATTCAGCCCATGTCTGCTTTCATCTTATCACTGCTCATATCATTAGGACATTGTTGGTTACATCCCCACAGAGCATTTACTATAGGTTATCTATTACCAAGATGCTTGTAAATTCATTGATCTTGGTGCAGGGGCGCTATGGGGCTCATCAGTCGGAGGGGGTCTGTCGACGCTCAGCAGTGGGCAGCATCCCTCCACCTGTCATCACAATTTCAGCGGTATTTGCTTCTTCAAGGAGGTGGGGCTGGTGGGGGCAAAAATACTGAGTAGGTGGCTAGTAGGGGCCAAAATACTGAAAGGGGGCCGTATGACTAGATATGGGGGGACTGTGAATGCTGAGTGGAGGTCATCATATTAAGTGGGGTGCTGTGGGGGTCCTCACTCTGTATGGAGGCCCCCATTCTGTGTGGGGACATCATACTGAGTGGGGAGTTATGCGGACCATTATATTGTGTGAGGGACTGTGGGAACCATTATCCTGAGTGGGAGGGTTGCTGTGGGTGCCATCACACCGAGTAGGGGGTTGTGGCTGGCCTCCTTCTAAGTGGTGGCCTCCTTAGGAGGATTCACTGTGGGGATACCATACTCATTGAGTGTGGGTGTGAGCATTTTTGGGAGCATCATACTCTAAAATGGCCATAAAAGTTGTATTGCTGGTGAGAACACCAAGCTGCTTCAACAGGAATATAAATATATTTCTTTTTTATTTTTTAGGGTGGGGGGCAATTACAACTTTTGATATGGGGTCTTGTGATTTCTATGTACGCCACTATCTGTGTGATCTCCCCAGGATGTTTCCGCTCACTGCTCATTATACATCATGGTTATCTGCTCGTGGTATATCATGGTCATCTGCTGTATAAACCCCTCACTGGTCATATTTCCTTTCTTCTATAGGTGGAGACTGTGGGACCCTTCTAAGCACCAGGGGTCCTTTCTCTGTCCCCATGGCCCGCTTGTACTTTGCAGAGGCGGTACTTGCCGTGGAATACCTGCATAGTTACGGTGTGGTGCACAGAGACCTGAAACCGGAAAAGTAAGTGCCCCCGTAGTATAATAAAGTGGGGAAAGTTGTCATTTATTATCATTCAGTCTGTGAGGCTAAAACCATCTTCTCTTTTGCAGCCTCCTGATTACATCTACTGGACATATTAAAGTTACCGATTTTGGGATTTCAAAACTTGGTCTAATGATACCGAAAACCAACACCTACAAGGAATTAGCAGTGGACATCTCCAGAGAGTTCCAGGACAGTGAGGTCAGCATCACCTACAAGAACTTAGCTTGTTATTTGCAAATCTCATCACACTATTGTCTCTTCTCTACGTTCTTCCTTTCTAGAGAACTTTTCCACTAATATTTTATCTTCTGCATTGTGTTTTAACGATGATATCTTGTCATAATAATTGTTTCATCGATTCTCATCTCTATGTTCTGTTGGTTTCCAGTTCTGTGGCACTCCATGTTACATAGCCCCAGAGATCATCCTGAAAGAAGGCTATGGAAGACCTGTTGACTGGTGGTCATTGGGGATCATCCTGTATAAATTCCTGCTGGGATGTGTACCATTTGATTCTGATTCCCTCACTGAGCTTTATAAAAGGGTTGTCATTGGTGAGTAGAATAATCCGATCATTGCGTTGATTGGTTACATTTGTTTAGTTATTTCCTTTGCTTTATGTTACAGTCCAGTAAAGAGGTTTTATTTTCTGTAATTTTCTATGTAACAGGAGAACTAATTTGGAATTGTGATCGCGCTCCACCCCTGGATGCTCAGAATCTCATCACTGAGCTGCTCAGAAGAAATCCTGTGCGTAGACTTGGGACAGGTAACAGATATACTAGTATTAATATTCCCTTATTAGACCAAGGACATATCGCTCATGTCCATGAAGATCAGCATTTCTCTATCAGCTCATCTACTGTATTTCTAGTTCTCCACACTAAGACTTTCAGTTTATTTCCTTCATGTCGGCTCAGTTTTGTCATTAGTTCAGATTACGATAAACTGTTCAGATATGGAGCCATCCCTGACTATGTCCGCATCACTTTTGTTTTTCTTTTTCTAGGAGGAGCATTTGAGATCAAGGTTCATCCATTCCTGAGTGACTTGGACTTTGACAACATTCTGAGCCAGGAGCTGGAGTATGTTCCTCAGCTTGTTTCAGATGCAGACACCAGCTTATTTATCAGTAAGTAGAAGGAGACGTCATCTAGACTAAGCAACTGTTTGTCTCATCTTCCCTAATATGTGATCATCTGTTCCCATTAATATTAGTGATAAATAGTGACTGTGTTATACTGACAACCTCTAATAATACTTCATTACCTATTTCTTGTAGATCATTCTGATATAAACAAACATCTGGTCTCAAAGGATGAGGAAGGCACAAGTGAGAACAATGAGAGCCTTGACTTCCAAAATTTTACGTCATCTTCTGAAAAGCTTTGTAAAGTAAGTATGTGATTAATAAATCCAAAATATGTAAAAAAAATGTAAAACAACTCTAAAAGTATATAAAAAAAATATTTTATATCTTATTTTTATCCGTATTTAGCTCTGTATCATCGCTACCAGGATGGTGAACAATGAGGATCCCAATGCCCCTCCAGAGTATACACCAGAAACCAACACAAACATCTCAGAAATGTGAGTAGATTATAAAGGGTCATTACTTCATTACTGGGAGTTCCAGGCTGATCTATGTACACAACACCAAATATAGGACATAAATATCAGGATATCAAATGCAGCATTCACCGCTTCATGGTTAACGGTCATTGTACTTTTGGCTTCAGAAAATGCAGAAGATAACAGCCCATAATTGTGGCAGGTCATGCATTTTTAGCACTGCCTACTCTGTAGGAGAGCTGTAGTATTACTTGCCAGCCATTCTTGGTAGTTGTGTTCTGATCCATGGAAGGTAGTTTTGAGCAGAAAACCTTCCCCACTATGACAGTCATATGTCCTATTAGGCCTTATAGTCAGTGTTCTTATAGTGAGACAACCCATTTTATACTGTGTTTACTTACGATTTACATGTTTTTCTTCTTCAAACAGGCAGAAAGAATCTGTTCCTGTATGTAATACAGACGATGCTGTTACCATCTTGCCACCCTCATCCCTATTGCCAGGTATGTACATGTCTACAGCACCAACAATGTGAATGTTGACTTCAAGGCTCAAATATTTCCACATGGTTTTTCTGGTCTACTATGTTATCCATGTTTCATGGATCTCAGCTATGTTGACCATGGGTTCGTACTGTATCCCTATTTCCTTAATTTTGTACAGGAGTTTTTTTTCATGTATTCTGTATATTACGTTGCATCATCTATTAACCTAGTGAGATATAGCGACTGTGTTATACTGACACCCTCTAACAATCCTTCATTACCTATGTCTTGTAGATCACTCTGATGAAAACAACCATCTGATCTCAGAGGATAAGGAGGGCACAAGTGAGGACGATGAGAACTTTATCTTCCGAATATTTGCATCATCATCTTCTGAGAGGCTTTCTAAAGTAAGTATGTGATCGATAAATCCAAAATATGTACAAAAAAAGGATCTATAAAATTAAAAAGTATGTATATTTAATAACTTATTGTTATCCACATTTAGCACTCTACCACCACTAACGGGATGGTGAACAACGAGGATCCCAAGGCCCCTCCAGAGTGTACACCAGAATCCAACACAAACATCTCAGAAATGTGAGTAGATTATGGGGTCATTACTGGGAGCTCCAGGCTGATATATGTGCACAACACCAAATATAGGACATAAATACCATAATATCAAATGTAGCATCCACCGCCCCATGGTTATGGGTCATTGTGCTTTCAGCTTTCGGAATTGTTGGAGATAACAGCCCATAATTGTGGCCGGTCATGCACTTTTAGTGCTGCCCTCACTGTAGGAGAGATGTAGTATGAAATGCCGGCCATTCTTGGTAGTTGTTTTCCTCTCAGCTCTCTATAAAAGGTAGTCTTGAGCAGAAGACCTTCCCCACTATGACAGTCATATGTCCTACTAGGCCTTATAGTCGGTGTTCTTCTAGTGAGACAACCCCTTTTATATGGAGTTTACTTGAGATTTACATGTTTTTCTTCTTCAAACAGGCAGAAAGTATCTGTTCCTGTATGTAATACAGACGATGCTGTTACCATCTTGCCACCCTCGTCCCCATTGCCAGGTATGTACATGTCTACAGCACCAGCAATGTGAATGGTGACTTCAAGGCTCAAATATTCCCACATGGTTTTATACAATACTATAGGTCTCTTATGTTATCCATATTATGACAAAGCAGATCCTATAAGAATATATTGTTACTGATTTTTTTTTTAATTTTTCATCAGAATTTCCATCTCATGAAGAAAGAAAATCGGCAATAAATCTGAGTATGGAGCAACAAAACTCAGAAAATGGAAAAAATGGGAAAAAGAGACGAGGTAAGTGTGAGAATCAACTCCATGTTGTGTGATGTCAGTGAGAATAATTCATGTGGAGTAGATGTCATCTGTCAGTGATGGGATTGTCACATGTATGATTGCTGACAATGACCCCTGACCTCTGTATGATAATATTCCTCTGCCGTCCGGCCACAGTGACTGCACAGCATTATCATGTAATATGGAGTCCCATCACTTACATTATATTTATTTCTCTTCTCATAGGTTCCATCTTCCGCCGGATCTTATCATCCTGCCGGCGTGGATTATCCAGGGCTGCTCGCGCATTTGCATGCTGTCACTGTTGCCCTAAAACCATCTAAAAGACGGGACACCTAAGCATCCAGCGCCCTGAAGTCCAGCAGATCCATCATCACTGCTGGAGCTGTATAGAAGGACCTTCACCATCTACCTGTGGCCTTCTGACTGGTCAACCTGGACAAGTTTCAGTAACGCCTCTGTCATCGGGCTCCGCGGTATTCATACTGCTCGTCTGACTTGTCATTTACTGATCACCTGGTATCTGACCTCGGCTATCTTCCTGACTTTGATTTATTCTATTGACAATGTTCACGATTTTATTCATCCCATTATTAATTAAAAAAAAGTAAAATCTGTTACTGTTGCTCTGATTCCTTTTTGTCTTGAATTCACAAATACTTGTAACTCACTAATTGCTCTTCTTCCCACTAAATGTATTTCTCATTATCCTTAATGCAGCAGTCAGTCTCATATTTCTGTCCAGCAGTTACACTGGTGCCTCCACCCTGTGCCAGTCATTACACTCATCCACAAACCTCTGCACCCTGCTGCACAGTCCTGCATCTCTACCATATCTACACTCCAATGAGCTAAGATTAACATCCTCCATAATCAGGACCTCCCACTCTCATGTCCAAGACATTTTCTCTGCTGCACCAGCTCTCAGGAGTGCACTACTGCAGGCAATCAGGTTCATTCCCACTATCAGAGATTTTAAGTGTGCAGTAGAAACAGATTATTTGTGGCAGGACTATCAAATCACCTCACTATTCTAAGTTTTTCCTACAGCACTCAGTAGCACTTAATATTTGTACATATACAGATAATGGTTGGTGACTGGTTCATGCAGCCTTAATTCCACAAAGATAGAAATAAAAGGTCAACATGTTTCATACATCCAAACCATCCTTAATCATGGCAGAAAAACATAATTTTAAGTTCCCACTATGAATATTTGGTGAGATATCACAGCTGTGTATTTTCACAGCACAAAGAACGCATCTTACAGATCAGCAAATCACAGTGTGCTGACGCTTAGTGTTGTAGTTTTGAACAACACCATTCATTTTATCATATAATGTGTTGAAAAATGAGAAAAAATGCCAGGTTTGGGCTCCTTCATTTTACAGTGTGTATTGTGTTGTAAAAACAAACTGACAAAATGATTCAGAGTCAGTAGTACGATTACTGTGATACCAAACTTATAAGGTTTATATATATATATATATATATATATATATATATATATATATATACAGTACAGACCAAAAGTTTGGACACACCTTCTAATTTAAAGATTTTTCTGTATTTTCATGACTATGAAAATTGTACATTCACACTGAAGGCATCAAAACTATGAATTAACACATGTGGAATTATATACTTAACAAAAAAGTGTGAAACAACTGAAAATATGTCTTATATTCTAGGTTCTTCAAAGTAGCCACCTTTTGCTTTGATGACTGCTTTGCACACTCTTGACATTCTCTTGATGAGCTTCAAGAGGTAGTCACCGGAAATGGTCTTCCAACAATCTTGAAGGAGTTCCCAGAGATGCTTAGCACTTGTTGGCCCTTTTGCCTTCACTCTGTGGTCCAGCTCACCCCAAACCATCTCGATTGGGTTCAGGTCTGGTGACTGTGGAGGCCAGGTCATCCGGCGTAGCACCCCATCACTCTCCTCCTTGGTCAAATAGCCCTTACACAGCCTGGAGGTGTGTTTGGGGTCATTGTCCTGTTGAAAAACAAATGATGGTCCAACTAAACGCAAACCGGATGGAATAGCATGCCGCTGCAAGATGCTGTGGTAGCCATGCTGGTTCAGTATGCCTTCAATTTTGAATAAATCCCCAACAGTGTCTCCAGCAAAGCACCCCACACCATCACACCTCCTCCTCCATGCTTCATGGTGGGAACCAGGCATGTAGAGCCATCCGTTCACCTTTTCTGCATCGCACAAAGTCACGGTGGTTGAAACCAAAGATCTCAAATTTTAACTCATCAGACCAAAGCACAGATTTCCACTGGTCTAATGTCCATTCCTTGTGTTCTTTAACCCAAACAAGTGTCTTCTGCTTGTTGCCTGTCCTTAGCAGTGGTTTCCTAGCAGCTATTTTACCATGAAGGCCTGCTGCACAAAGTCTCCTCTTAACAGTTGTTGAAGAGATGTGTCTGCTGCTAGAACTCTGTGTGGCATTGACCCGGCCTCTAATCTGAGCTGCTGTTAACCTGCGATTTCTGAGGTTGGTGACTCGGATAAACTTATCCTCAGAAGCAGAGCTGACTCTTGGTCTTCCTTTCGTGGGGTGGTCCTCATGTGAGCCAGTTTCTTTGTAGCGATTGATGGTTTTTGCAACTGCACTTGGGGACACTTTCAAAGTTTTCCCAATTTTTCGCACTGACTGACCTTCATTCCTTAAAGTAATGATGGCCACTCGTTTTTCTTTACTTAGCTGCTTTTTGCTTGCAATAATACAAATTCTAACAGTCTATTCAGTAGGACTATCAGCAGAGTATCGACCAGACTTCTGCACAACACAACTGATGGTCCCAACCCCATTTATAAGGCAAGAAATCCCACTTATTAAACCTGACAGGGCACACCTGTGAAGTGAAAACCTTTTTCGGTGACTACCTCTTGAAGCTCATCAAGAGAATGCCAAGAGTGTGCAAAGCAGTCATCAAAGCAAAAGGTGGCTACTTTGAAGAACCTAGAATATAAGACATATTTTCAGTTGTTTCATACTTTTTTGTTAAGTATATTATTCCACATGTGTTAATTCATAGTTTTGATGCCTTCAGTGTGAATGTACAATTTTCATAGTCTTGAAAATACAGAAAAATCTTTAACCGAGAAGGTGTGTCCAAACTTTTGGTCTGTACTGTATATATATATATATATATATATATATATATATATACAGTGTTTAGCATAAATCAGTACACCCAAATAGATTTGTCAGCAAACCTGTAGTTTCCTTTCAGAATCATCATTTTATATGGGATACCATACTACAAAATACTCTCGCAAATTTGAGCCATTGACTGCAAACAAGATTTGGTATTTTGCAGACCCCAAAAAAGTAATTTTCTTAACAAACTCATTCAAGATCATGTTTCAAAAATGAGAACATCCCAGTAACAGTCTTAAGAGAAAAGCTAAGTTTAGACAACAAAATTTTAATTAACAAGAACTGAACCACAGGTAAGTGTAATTATTCATTAAACAGATGTCCAGCAGACAGGTGTCTGTAAAAGGAAGTTACTTAATAAAGAAAACTCCTTCCCATTTCATGCTATCAGCAATGGCACCACATAGAAGGGAAATGTCACAAAACCTGAGAAAGAAAATAATTTCTTTGCAATAAATGTAAAGTCTACAAGAAGATCAGCAAAACTTTACTTATCAGTCAGAATACTGTAGCAAAAGTGATGCAAAACTATAACAAAGATGGAACTGCAACCATCTTACAGAGACGTCCAGGCCGACTATGGAAGTTAACACCTAAACAAAAGCGTCCTCTGATGAGAAGGGTAAGTGGCACCACATAGAAGAGAAATGTCACAAGACATTTCTGAGAAAGAAAATAATTTCTTTACAAAAAATGTGAAGTCTACAAGAAGATCAGCAAAGCTTTTCTTATCAGTCAGATGGAAGTTAACATCTAAACAAAAGCATCTTCTGATGAGAAGAAAATCGACAGGCAAATTCATTGCTATTAGCTGAAGAAGTAGAAAGCCAAACTAGGGTGAGTGTTTTCCATGACACGACACGGTGTACACTGCAAATGAATGGCATTCATGAGTGTCCTCCACAAAGGAAGCCTCTCTCCCTTAAAGCCCATGAACAATAAAAGTCCGTCTACAATTTGCCAGGGTCCATGCTTAAAACTATGAGGACTACCGGGACTCTATACTGTGTATGTGCATCTTATGTGCATGTCCGTATTTTATGTTTGTGTGCACTATGTATATGTGACGCGCCCTGGGCCTATGTGACGTAGCGTTGCGCACGCAGGGACTACCCGGAGCCGGATCTGATAGGGGTAGTAGTCTCGTGGCGGTGACCCGGTCCGTGCCCAGGGAGTCAGACTAAGTGGCGGTATATTAGCAGTAGATGTAGGATGACTACGCCACCCGTTGAATGCAGCTATGGAGCTGCCGCTGCAGGGCAGACCGCTGAGGCCGGTGGAAGGATGGTGCAGCGTGGATGGTATAACCCCCAACGGGAGGGGTATGGCCTCAGGGCAGCCGACGTGGAAGATGGGGGTAGCAGGAACCACTCAGAGACGATGCGGTGTAGTTCAGGGTCTTTACTGGTGACAAAGACAGACCCTCCCGGAGTACTTGCTAGCGATCGGGGCCTGGTCAGTCCTTGAGCAGATGGGATCTCCCCTGGCCAGGTGGAGTTGTAGGCCTTCCCAACTAACTGTACTCTTCTGGCTACCTTGCTAGAGGCGGGTAAAAGTAGCCCACGTCCCTGAGTGTACCGTGTGGTGCTCACCCGTATGGCCGGTGACTCGGGGCCTTCTAGTGCCTTCCGCTCCACGACGGCGGTGCTGGTCCCACGCGTGTGACCGTGCCTTCGGGTTTCTGGGCCAGAGGACTTGAAATCCCCTGCCGGACGGTTTCTGCTGCTGGGTAAGGGTTAGTCCCCACAGCCTCGGACTCCGGGTCCGGTGATAACTTCTCAGTCAGGGCGAGCTCTGCAGCTGCCAGCCCCTGACTCCTTGTAGCACTGCTCCCACAGAGCTTCTGTTGTTTCTTCCTATGCTGCTTCTCTTCTCTGTCTCTACTTCTGGCATGGCCCGGGAGCTGGGCCCAGCCGGAGCCACAGCTCCCTGTCCGCCCTCCTGGCTCAACTCTCCCTTTGAACTCTCTAACCCTGCCTCAGCCCCAGGTTTATATAGGGGAAGTCCTTCCCCTCCCAGGACTGGGCAGGAGGTGTGGCATGCATAGGATTCCTGACCAAGAGACCTCCCACCTGCTCTCAGACATAACATTGCTGTTACTGTGGAAACCAGACCCCTGGGGTGCCACATTCCCCCCTAGTGAAATTTAGTACTCCGGGACTAAACATACTTTTGTCAACATAACAAGGCATAAAAAAAAAAATAACATTACAATAAGGAAACACATAAAGACGGTCACGGCGTGTCCGCAACCGGGTGCAGTCTTTGAAGAAAACAAAGGTGTCCATTTCACCAAAACAGGGAGACGTAACCAGGTAGGGGTCTGTCCTGCCCCGAGTCCTTAACAGTCTTTAGTCCATCCTGGGTTACGCTCCACTAACTGTACAAGGATTCCCGGTAAATCCACCAAGGACTCCTAAAAATAACTAGAAACACATAATTATTTACAGGATATGGCCGCTCTCAGGCCTCGGCCAGTGGGGATAAGGATTGGCTGCTCACAGTCCTCAGCCTGGTAAGGGATAGGGACACACGGGGAACAATTCACTAATCCCAACGGGGACCATATTTTAATTAGCAGCAGTCCTTGTACCCTAACGGGTAACTATGTACAGCTCTTTATTCACGCTACTTCCCTTCAGCAGCTATGTCCTCTTTGTGCTCCCTCCTGAGGGTAGTCCTCAGACCCGTCCGGGTCCTCTTGGCTTTCCTCGTATTGGTAGTACTGCAGCTCCTCCTCGGTTAGCCGGGTTAGTATCTCTGCGACAGTCCTCCTCCCAGGTGGCCAGGACTTTACCTCCCTTTGGGCTGCCCCGGTTAATTGGGCCACCAGGATGCTCACTTTTTGCTCTTCTGTGAGGGGGTACACCTGGAAGAGGCTATCCAGCTTTTTTCTAAAGTCATGTAGGGTATGTGACTCCCCTGAGTACTGGGGTAGCCAGGCCGCTCCCGGGATATAGGGCATGGTGAAAGGCATGACTGCAGCAGCGGTGGCGCTGGCGGGGGTTGAGGCAGTGAAGCTCTCCTCCGTATCCGACATCTTCCTCCCCCCTAGTGGACCGTGGCCTACCTTGCGATGATCCTCTTCCGTAGGCCGCGGCTCCGCAGTGGATCGTCAGGGTTGAGGACCTCTCGTCGCGCTCCTGTGACGTCGGCGTCTGCTGGGCTCCTTCCAGGACCTTACGCAACGTCCGGACGTGAGGCGGGGCTTCAGTTCTCGCGGGCTTTTCGGAGTCCACGCCCCTCTTCTTCCCGCGCGGCGTCCTCAAAATGGCGTCCAACGGCGGGAAAACTCCACAGATGGCGGGAAGAAGGCTGAAGATGGCGCCGGATGGCGGGAAAACTTCACGGATGGCGGGAAGAAGGCTGAAGATGGCGCCGGATGGCGGGAATCTTCACCACAGG
Source organism: Phyllobates terribilis (assembly GCF_046119375.1). Lineage (NCBI taxonomy): Eukaryota > Metazoa > Chordata > Amphibia > Anura > Dendrobatidae > Phyllobates > Phyllobates terribilis. The sequence goes on from NW_027364830.1 coordinate 15,120, forward strand.
TAAGTTTTAAAAGTTTTTCTTTCAGGCACGCAGTACCCGGTGGTTGCGGGCACGAAATCCTGCCGACTACGCCAAAAGTTGACGCGCCCTGGGCCTATGTGACGTAGCGTTGCGCACGCAGGGACTACCCGGAGCCGGATCTGATAGGGGTAGTAGTCTCGTGGCGGTGACCCGGTCCGTGCCCAGGGAGTCAGACTAAGTGGCGGTATATTAGCAGTAGATGTAGGATGACTATGCCACCTGTTGAATGCAGCTATGGAGCTGCCGCTGCAGGGCAGACCGCTGAGGCCGGTGGAAGGATGGTGCAGCGTGGATGGTATAACCCCCAACGGGAGGGGTATGGCCTCAGGGCAGCCGACGTGGAAGATGGGGGTAGCAGGAACCACTCAGAGACGATGCGGTGTAGTTCAGGGTCTTTACTGGTGACAAAGACAGACCCTCCCGGAGTACTTGCTAGCAATCGGGGCCTGGTCAGTCCTTGAGCAGATGGGATCTCCCCTGGCCAGGTGGAGTTGTAGGCCTTCCCAACTAACTGTACTCTTCTGGCTACCTTGCTAGAGGCGGGTAAAAGTAGCCCACGTCCCTGAGTGTACCGTGTGGTGCTCACCCGTATGGCCGGTGACTCGGGGCCTTCTAGTGCCTTCCGCTCCACGACGGCGGTGCTGGTCCCACGCGTGTGACCGTGCCTTCGGGTTTCTGGGCCAGAGGACTTGATATCCCCTGCCGGACGGTTTCTGCTGCTGGGTAAGGGTTAGTCCCCACAGCCTCGGACTCCGGGTCCGGTGATAACTTCTCAGTCAGGGCGAGCTCTGCAGCTGCCAGCCCCTGACTCCTTGTAGCACTGCTCCCACAGAGCTCCTGTTGTTTCTTCCTATGCTGCTTCTCTTCTCTGTCTCTACTTCTGGCATGGCCCGGGAGCTGGGCCCAGCCGAAGCCACAGCTCCCTGTCCGCCCTCCTGGCTCAACTCTCCCTTTGAACTCTCTAACCCTGCCTCAGCCCCAGGTTTATATAGGGGAAGTCCTTCCCCTCCCAGGACTGGGCAGGAGGTGTGGCATGCATAGGATTCCTGACCAAGAGACCTCCCACCTGCTCCTAGACATAACATTGCTGTTACTGTGGAAACCAGACCCCTGGGGTGCCACATATGCATACGTTAAAATGTGTATAGAGTATTAGCATGTGCAAATTTTATATGTGTGCCTAATATAAATATACATGGAAATGTATATGTAGGTGGTGCCTGATGGAGGGTGGGGGGCCCAGATCAGAAGTCCTGATTAAGGGCCCTTCATTGTCATTGTCTGCCCCTTATATAAACAGTAAAATCCTCTTTAATAACTGGACTTCCATTGGGGTGGACTTCTCATAGATGGCCAGTATGCATACTATATTGTGAATCTGGGCATCTCTCACAGAAAATCTGATCTGGATATGAGGGTGGTCTTCTATAAGCGGTGATGTTTTGGAGAGATTTAGGGAAAAGTCCCAATTCTTATCCATCGATCTGGTAATTTGAGTAAAATATTTGTGTTGATAACTGATCACAAAGTCACAAAATATGTAAGATTTGGCATAACCTGGTTCATTTTTCAAAAAGTTATGCTCAATTTTTTTAGCACCAAGTTTTGTTGCTTTTTTGTAGACTTACACTAACTTAGTATATTGTGTGAGAATTAAATGAATTATGAATTAGTTGGCGCATTTTACCACACTCTGGGGGTCCCTGACAGTCCTTCTTTACCGGCCCTGTAGTGATGCCAATGTAAACTTCCAAGTGACCGCGCAGTCAATCACTGTCACGAATGCAGGACAACCTATGATTAGCTAATTTTTGGGAAATCCTTATAACAAAAGGGGATTGAAAATATTTACAATTATTTTAAAAGCATTAAAAAAAAAACAGACCCAATACTTATAATTAGTTTGTTGAAAGTAGTCTAATTAAAGGGAGCTGAAAGGATTAGAGATTATGAACCCGATTCACCAGTGTTTTTGCCAGAAAACTGGCATAAAGCTCTTGAAAAGTTGCAAAGTTTTGTGACTTTTCCCATTTTCACATAATTTTAACTTCTTTAAAGCCCAAGACGTACTGATACGTATCTGCGCCCTGGGACTTAAGAGCCTGATACGTATTAGTACATCTTTGCGATCGCGCCCGCACACAGGCTGTGCGGGCGTGATCGCCGCCGGGTGTCAACTGATTGTCACAACTGACACCCGGTGCTATGTGCTGGGAGAGGTCCTGCACATTAACCCCCGCAATGCTGGGATCGAAGTCGTTTGCAGCATTGCGGGGGCAAGGGGAGGTGATCGGGATAGTCACCTCTCCTGCCGGCGTCCAGCAATGTGTGCCGCGGCTTCCCGGATGCTGTCATGATGACCCGATTCACTGAGGGGTGCAGTTTTAAGAATGGTGTCACTTTTGGGTATTTTCAGTCATAAAGACCCCTCAAAGTGACTTCAAATGTGATGCGGTCCCTAATAAAATGGTTTTGTAAATTTTGTTGGAAAAATGAGAAATCGCTGGTCAATTTTAACCCTTATAGCTCCCTAATAAAAATAAATTTGGGTTCCAATATTGTGCTGATGTAAAGTAGACATATGGGAAATGTTATTTATTAACTTTTTTTGTGTGACATATCTCTCCGATTTAAGGGCATAAAAATTCAAATTTTGAAAATTGCAAAATTTTCAACATTTTCGCCAAATATCTGTTTTTTTCACAAATAAACACAAGTGATATCGAAGAAATTTTACCACAATCATAAAGTACAATATGTCATGAAAAAATATTCTCAGAACCAGGGGGATCCGTTGAAGCGTTCCAGAGTAATTACCTCATAAAGTGACAGTGGTCAGAATTGTAAAAATTGGCCTTCTCATTAACGTGCAAACCACTTTGGGTTGTAAAGGGGTTAAGGACTCTACTTGCATATACAGTCATGGAGGAAAGTGCTGGCACCCTTGAAATTGTTTCAGAAAATTACACATGTTTTATTACACGCATGTTTATTTCCTTTGTGTTTATTGGAACAACACAAAAAAACTGAGAAAAAAAAGGCAAATTGGACATAATTTCACACAAAACTCCAAAAATGGGCCGGAATACATATATATATTTTTGATGGGACAACACTGAAGATGCGACACTTTGATACAATGTACAGTAGTCAGTGTACAGCTTGTTTAACTGTAAATTTGGTGTGCCTGCAAAATAACTCAACACACAGCCATTAATGTCTAAACCGCTGGCAACAAAAGTGAGTACACCCCTAAGTGTGTTCTCAGCTGATGTTATTTGTTGGTTTTTCTTTGCATCCCGAACAATTTTCTTGGCAGTTGTGGCTGAAATTTTTGTTGGTCTACCTGACTGTGGTTTGGTTTTTACAGAGCATCTGATTTTCCATTTGTTAATCACAGTTTGAACACTGCAGACTGGCATTATCAATTCCTGGGATATCTTTTTGTATCCCTTTCCTGTGTTATACTCTTTTTGCTTCCCTTTCCTGTGTTATACAGTTCAACTACCTTTTCCCGTAGATCCATTGATAATTCTTTTGCTTTCCCCATCTCAAAATCCAGAAAAGTCAGTGGCTGGATCCCAGAAACTCACTCAGCTTTATGCACACACACTGATTACAAGCAAACAGGTCATACGTGAGGATGTTACCTTTAGTAGCCATTCAAACCCATTTGTGTCAAATTCTGTGCATGTTATCAGGCCAAAATCATCAGGGTATGTAAACTTTTTGATCAGGATTATTTGGATGTTTTTGGTTGTCATTAGTGATGAGCGAGCACTAAAATGCTCGAGTACTCGTTGCTCGGGTCGAGCAAATTGAAATACTCGGGTGCTCAACCCGAGCAATGAGCCCAATATAAGTCTAGGGGAAACTTGAGCATTTTTCAGGTGGCTCCCCACGGCGGTCTGCAGAGGGCCTAAAAATTACCCAAATCGATGGGAACTGTGCTCAAATGACATGGGAACAACATGGGGAAGACCCCTGGAAGCATCTGTGACTCCCAGAACACTGCTGTCAACAACGTCGTCAGAGTATTACGCCACTTTTACGGCGTAAGGAACATCCTTTCCAGGGTGATGACTTGTATATAAGGCAAAATAAATAAACAAAAACAAAAATACTCCTACACACGTAGCATTTTTGACACGTTTTTGCACTTTTGCATTGCTTTCAACCAAGACAAATGCATTCACCAGGAAATGTCATTTTAACATTTTACAACCTTATCTGGCCATGTGGTGTGTGACACATCATCAGACACATGCATACAGTGCTGAAAAGACATGGGAACAGCAAGGGGAAGACCTCTGGAAACATCTCTGACTCCCAGGTCACTGGCTAAATGTGTGCCCATCATAAGTGATCCTTGGCACATGCGAAGATGCCTCCCGCCATGCACCTGTCGTTGCAGACTTGAAACAATCACCGTCCACGTCCTTGTCCCACTGCAGTGTTCAGTTGTCCCTACCCCATTCCTTGGAATGCAAGCACAAGAATGCCGGCAGCCACCCACCCACAGGCTGCAATACTATACTGCCAAATTTTTGACAGCTGCTTGCACTTGAAATGTGGCCTTTTAGGCTCGTGGAGGCGGAAGCTTTTCATAACCTCATGCCAGCGGCGGCCGGGTGTCCATACTCGGTCCCCAGCCGCCACTATATTTCCCGGTATCGCCTCCGCCTTCCACAATCACGGGTCCCATAACATTACCCGTGCCCGCCCCAGTGCACTTACTGGGAAGGACCGCCTAACCACAAACACGTGGACAGGTGAATGTGGCCAGGGACGGTACGGAGCCAGTCCACAACTTTTTTTGCTAAGAGTTGTATTTAGCTCGGTGAAAGGACTGGCATAGAGGGAAACCGTATCTACCCTGCGTGTCATTTCTCCCAGAAAATCCTGTAAATGAGCTTGTTGCAGAAGCAATGGCAGCCCATCCAACATCAACTTGCACTTGTCAATGGTGCTTTGACACACACACATCTTTCTTTGCGCATTTAATTTCTTGAATACAGAGTTGGAAAATGGCCTGATCCGTAATGCGTTTTGAGAAATAACATGCATAAGCATGGCCGATCCGCATTAAAAAAGCAGCCATAGAGTGTCCGGGAACCTTCCCCCACACTTTTCTTAGCCAGGGCTGCTTTTCGGCAGGGTTGGACGGGCCCACCAGAGAACTGGAGACTCCTCCGGCGGGCCCTGGCTTCTCCTTCAGGAGAGTTCATAGTGCCGAGGTGAGGCCATGATGATGATAGAGGCCATCATCTGCTTAGTTTTCTTTTACTTGGAATGCAATTGCAAGTATGCAGCCAGCCACCCACCCACCCACAGACCGCAACACTAAACTGACAGATTTCTGGGCAGCTCTTTGCACTTGAAATATGGCCTTTTAAGCTTGTGGAGATGGAAGCTTTTCACAACCTCATGCAGGCGGCGGCCGGGTGTCCATACTCGGTCCCCAGCCGCCAGTATTTTTCCCGGTATCGCCTTCGCCTTCCACAAGCACGGGTCCCACAACAGTACCCATGCCCTACCCAGTGCACTTACTAAGAAGGACTGCCTAACCACAAACATGTGGACAGGTGAATGTGGCCAGGGACGGTACGGAGCCAGTCCACAACTTTTTTTGATAAGAGTTGTATTTAGCTCAGTGAAAGGACTGGCATAGAGGGAAACCGTATCTACCCTGCGTGTCATTTCTCCCAGGAAGTCCTCTAAAGCTGCTTGCACTTGAAATGTGGTCTGAACATTACTGCTGGTACTTTTCTGTGGGAATTTTCTTGCCTCCTACCAGCCTGGAATATTTCCAGCAAACTATGGTACAACACCATGGTATTAGCACTGCCCCCAGTACCAGTAGCGAAGCCATCCTCAATTTCCTTCTCTGGAATTTTATTTGGTAGACTGAGTGGCTGCCCAAATAAATTTTCTCACAAAGGAGCTGATGATAGAGTGGCAGTAGGTTCAAGTTTCTCCAGCCTGTTAGATATTAGAGGGTGAACGGCAGCACATTGGATCAGTGGTTAGCACTGAAGTCTTGCAGCACTGGGATCCTGGGTTCAAATCCCAGCAAGGACAACATCTGCAAGAAATTTGTATGTTCTCCCCATGTTTGCATGTGTTTCCTCCTCAGTAAAAATAGAGTGTCCTGGAATCTTCCCACACACTTTTCTTAGCCAGGACTGCTTCTCAGCAGGGTTGGACAGTCCCACCAGAGAATTCTCTGGTGTGCCTTGGCTTCTACCTCAGGAGAGTTCATGATAGCGCTAACTTTGCAGCTGCTATGGGGCTCTTGAGCGGGTGAGAAAGGTTAGCTCTCAGAAACAAATCCTCTGGTGGGCACAATGTTTTTCAATCTGAAACAGCTTCTCAGTGGGAGTTGTATTTCACCACAGCCATATTCTTTAGCTCTGTGAAAGGACTGGCATAGAGGGAAACCTTATCTACCCCGGTTGTCATTTCTCTGTCACCAGGTTCCGCCCATTGTAACACATGACCATGCCTGGCTGTATGTTCAGCGGTGAGAGCCACAGATCAAGCTGCTGTGTTACAGCTTTCAACAACTATGCAGCGCTGGGCGGTTTGTCAATTAAGCATTAAGCATGTTATCTTCAGCACAGCCTGTTGCTGTTTGGCCAAGGCAGTGCTGCAGTGCTGTCAGCTTGTGACTGATGTGGTCATTTCGGAGATGGAGGAGGAGGTACATGAGCTGAACAATGTGATTACATTGAGGTTAAATTGGTGATGCTGTTTTTTATACTAAAGAAAGATCCTATTGTTATGTTTTTTTATGTTATTTTTTATGAAAAATGCATTCACCGGGAAATGTCACTTTAACATTTTACAACCTCATCTGGCAATGTTGTGTCATCAGACACATCCTGTTTTATTTATGATGGAGGGACTCTGAAAGTCATAAAGCCTATTTTTATAGGGACATCAGACGGCCCTTACTATTCTTAAAAGGCCAGCAGTCGGCCCTAGCTATTGTTAGAGAGCCATCAGAGGGCTATGCTTTGTTGTTCCCATTATTAACAAGTGGGTTTCCTATACTGTTATTGCGCATCCAGTGACTGCAAGGGTTGTCAAAAATTTGGACGCAACCTAATACCCCTTTGAAGAGACATAGAGGAGGGTCTCAGTAAAAAAAATGTTCCCATTATAAAGGAGCGGGTCTTCTATAGTGGTAATGCCCATGCTGTGACTGCAAGGGTGGCCAAAATTTTTGAAAAAAAACACTAACAATTTAAAGACACAAAGAGCATGGCCACAGTAACAAGGTACGACATGTTCCCGTTAGAAAGGAGAGGGTCTGCTATACAGTTATATGGTATGCAGTGAATCCAACGGCTGACAAATTTTAGGAAAAACCCCACTAAGAATTTAAGGACACACAGAGCAGGGCCACAGTAACAAGGTACGACATGTTCCCATTAGAAAGTAGAGGGTCTGCTATACAGTTATAGGGTATGCAGTGAATCCAACGGCTGACAAATTTTAATGAAAAACCTCAATAAGAATTTAAAGACACACAGAGCAGGGCCACAGTAACAAGGTACGACATGCTCCCATTAGAAAGGACAGGATCTGCTATACAGTTATAGGGTATGCAGTGAGTCCAACGGCTGACCAATTTTAGGAAAAAAACGACTAAGAATTTAAAGACACATAGAGCAGGGTCACAGTAACGACAAATTCCCATTAGAAATTCTAGGGTCGGCTATACTGTTATAGGGTATGCAGTGAGTCCAACGGCTGACAGATTTTAGGAAAATCCCCACTAAGAATTTAAAGACACACAGAGCAGGGCCACAGTAACAAGATATGACATGTTCCCATTAGAAAGGAGAGGGTCTGCTATACAGTTATAGGGTATGCAGTGAGTCCAACGGCTGACCAAGTTTAGGAAAAACCCACTAAGAATTTAAAGACACATAGACCAGGCCACAGTAATGACAAATTCCCATTAGAAAGGAGAGAGTCTCCCATAGTGTTGGACTATGCAGTGACTGCAAGGGCTGCCAAAAATTTGGAGGCACTTCAATGGCCCTTGGAAGAGACGTGGAGGAGCGCATCATACATTTTTTTTACCATTAGAAAGGAGCGGGCCTCCTATACTTGTAATGCCATGCACTAAGTGTATGGGCTGACAAACATTTACTCCTGGGGGGTATACATGAACATACTGTATAAAATTTTTTTTTTTCGGGCATCATAAAAATGTAGCGCCCCGAGGGCTCGGCCGCTACAGGGGTATTGCACCTCTGCCAGAGGTGTGATATTCCACTCCCGGGTAAGGATGGAGTATGGACCAGGGTTCAGTTAGCTGCATACAGCACACTCACCCCATTTCCGAGGGACAGCTCAACGGTGCTCCCATTAGACAGAAATGCAGGCACGACAGACCATGTCCCTGGCTGGAGTGGGGAGGGGGTAGGAATACCCAGTGATGTAGGAGCAGATAGGGGTTGGTTCCTGAGCGTAGATAGGAGCCCATTGTTTGCTGGTCACCTGGGCTCATGTTCTAGAGGGCACCATCTTAGAACAGTGTTCAGTCAGAGAGAAGAAGTGACAGAGTGGGGGCCTTGGTTGTCGAACGAAGTGTGCCCTCTGCCTCCAGCGTTTTTAGATGGGAATTTTTTTAATAGTTCCGCAACAAGGGCCTTCTGGTACTGCCTCATTTTTGTACACCTGTCCGCCTCAGGAATAAGAGATATAAAGTTCTCCTTGTAGAGTGGGTCTAGAAGTGTCACCAACCAGTAATGACCTAAAATTTTGAGAATGCGAGGGTCATGGGAAAGGCAGCATAACATAAACTCAGCCATGCGTGCCAGACTACTAACAGGCAAGACTTCCGTGTCCTCACCAAGAGGATGACTGACCATGCTCTCCTCCTCCTCCTCTCTGTCCTCTGGCCATCCACGCTGAACAGACGGTATGACAGCTGTGCAGATAGCACCGTCTATAGTGCATGAAACTAGTTCCTGTCCTTCCTCCTCCTCCTCTTCCTCATTGTCACCCAATCCACGTTGGGATGAGATGAGGCTTGGCTGTGTGTAATCACCCTGTATGGTTAATTGCTCCATCTTATCGTGCTGAGCCTGCAATGCATCATCTTTGATTGTGAGCAAAGAGCTTTTCAGAAGACAGAGAAGCGGGATGGTGACGCTAATTATGGCGTCATCGCCGCTCACCATCTTGGTGGAGTCCGCAAAGTTTTGGAGGATGGTACATATGTCTGACATCCACGTCCACTACTGAGGTCTTATGTGTGGAGTCTGAACTGAATACCGATAGCCTTTTTGATGCTGGTACTCAACAACTGCCCTCTTCTGCTCACAAATCCTTCCCAACATCTGCAATGTAGAGTTCCAACGTGTGGTGACATCACACACCAGTCTGTGAGCCAGAAGCTGCAAACGCTGCTGAAACACTGCAAGGGCGGCGGAAGCTGTAGCTGACTTTCTAAAATGGGCACACAGGCGGCATACTTTAACAAGCAGATCCGGCAGCTCCGGGTAGGATTTGAGTAACCGCTGAACCACGAGGTTAAGCACATGGGCCAGGCATGGTACGTGTGTGAGCTCGCCTCGCCTCAGAGCCGCCACCAGGTTCCGGCCATTGTCACACACGACCATGCCTGGCTGTAGGTTCAGCGGTTTGAGCCACAGATCTGCCTGCTCTTTCAGAGCTGGCCATAACTCTTCAGCATTGTGTGTTTTTTCACCTAAGCATATTAGCTTCAGCACAGCCTGTTGCCGCTTGGCCGAGGCAGTGCTGCAGTGCTTCCAGCTTGTGACTGATGTGGTCATTTCGGAGATAGAGGCCGAGGAGGAGGAGGAGGCTGAGGAGCATGAGGTTCAGGAGCTGTAGACCGTGGGGACAACCCTGATTGACCTAGGGCCTGCAATCTTTGGCGTCGGGAGGACGTGTTCCGTCCCAAGGTCCGACTGGGTCCCGGCTTCCACTATGTTAACCCAGTGTGCCATCAGCGAGATGTACCGTCCCTGCCCACAAGCACTTGTCCACGTGTCCGTGGTTAGGTGGACTTTACCGGTAACTGCGTTGTTGAGGGCACGGCTAATGTTTTGGGACACGTGCTTGTGTAATGTGGGGACGGCACACTGGGAGAAATAGTGGCGGCTGGGGACAGAGTACCGAGGGACGGCCGCCGCCATCAGGTTGCGGAATGCTTCTGTCTCCACAAGCCTAAAAGGCAACATTTCGAGCCAAGCAGTCGTGAATTGTGAGAATTTAGTAGTGTGGCCTGTGGGACGTTGGCTGCATATTTGCGCTTGCATTCCAAGGACTGGAGTATGAACAACTGAACGCTGTGCTGGGAGAAGGACATGGACGTGCTTCCTGATGCTGCTACTTGAGAGTGTGCAATGACAGGTGCAGGGCAGGAGGCATCTTTGCATGCACTATGGACAGGGGATTGACTTGCATGCACAACAGCAGAAGAAGCAATGGTGCCACCTGTAGACACTGTTCCTGGACCCTGGTGTTCGGCCCACAAAGTCGAGTGATTTGCTGCCATGTGCCTGATCATGCTGGTGGTGGTCAGGCTGGTCGTTTTGCCACCCCTGCTGATGCTGGTCTGGCTCGTGATGCAAATGGCCTTTTTGGAGTTATCGGCAGAGTCTTTAAAAAACAACCAGACTCGGGAAGACCTAACAGTTGTAGTGGCAACTTCCTTCGTGTTGGTGTTACGGGAAACGGTAGCCTGCCTTCTGTCTGCGGCCACCACACTGCTTCTTCCTGCCTGTTGGGGTGCTCTGCCTCCCTCCCCCTGTGTGCTGCTGTCCTTGCTCTGCATGTCCTCCTGCCAGGTTGGGTCAGTTACTATATCATCCACCACCTAGTCACCCACTTCTGCACCCTGGTACTATTCCTGACTTTCTGCCAATTGTGTCTAATCATCGTCCACCTCTTGTGACAGTTTCCCACCGTCGCCTTCATGTGACCGTGGCTGCTCAAATATTTGGGCATCGCTACACGTGATCTCCTCTTGCCCCGCTTCAAGTGGACTGGGCGAGAGGCCCGAATCTATAAATGGAAAAGTGAACAGCTCTTCAGATTGTCCAAGTGTGGGATCAGTTGTCTCTGGGTACTCAGCATGGTGGGAGGAAGGAGGATCAGGGTGAGGAATATGAGGTCCAGACTCATGGCTACTGAGACTTGACCGTGTAGAAGACAGGGTGGTGGTGGTGGTGGCTAAGTGACTGGAAGCATTATCCGCTATCCAACCAACAACCTTTTGACACTGATCTGGGTTCAATAGTGGTGTGCTGCGGTCCCCTAGAAATTGGGACAGGAAGGTCAGGCGAGAAGATGTGGGTGTTTGCTGTGGCACAATTTCGGCTTGCCCACGGCCTTGTCCTCGGCCTCTGCATGCACCATTACCATCACGTCCAGTTCCCCGTCCCTTGCCACGTGCCTTGCCCATTTTAAATGGAGGATAGTATCTTCCACGCTCACTACAAATGACTGAGTTTGAAGCGAAGTTATATGTGATCGGTGTGATGGAGAAAACAGAGTTTTAAATACCTGGCCTGTAGGTAAGTAGTGTGAACAGCAAACTGCTGTGAATTGCTTCACTGACACACTGAAAAAATGGAGGCCAGAAATGGCAGTATTTTCTGACAACGTATATGTGATCCGTGTGACGGAGAAAACACAGTTTTAAATAGCTGGATTTCTAGCGCTCTAATATGGAAAGGACCTGGCTGTATTCTGCAGTGCCAACAAGCAAATGGCGCAGAAAAACTGTGTTCTCTGGATTGCTTTATAAGCAAATAATGAGGATTAAGATCCAAAGAAAAGTATTCCTCGCCCCTGAGACCTGGGCCTTTGTATAGAAATATCTAACAGCAGCAGAAGGCAGAATTGGAATGGAGCCTCTTGTGCTATATGCACTGCAGTCTGCTATATACCCTGCCTGCCTGCCTATATACACTGCCTGCCTGATATCTCTGCAGATGGATTAGTCCTCAGAAGGACTGTTTGTTGAGATAGATATGTGTAATGTGCGGTTTTTCTCACTACACTACCTAATGCACGATCAAATCTCTCCCTAACGCAGCAGCAGCTCTCCCTACACTGTCTGATCCAGAGTGACTGTGATGAGCATGGCGGTGCCAGGTCAGATATAGACCTGATGACGCTGTGCAGCCAGCCAATCACTGTAATGCCCACAACCAACATGGCTATGGCATTACAGTGCATGGCAGGCAATCACTGTATGTTCATTGGCTCTGTAAAGAGCGCCAAACATGCAGGGAGGGGACCCGACTTCCCGCCCGACCAACCCGGAAATACTCGGTGAGCGCAGAGCATCTCGAGCAGTGAGATACTCGGGCGAGCACCGAGCAGTAGCGAGCATGCTCGCTCATCACTAGTTGTCATTAAGATTTAAAAAGAGAAAACACAGAAATGTGACAGTAAATGGCTTCCCCCAACCAATAACCATGAGTGGAGAAAAAGTGTTTTTGTTATCATTCATTTTCTCTGAAACAAGGCCAAGAAAGGAAAAATTCTGCCGGGGTATGTAAACTTTTGAGCAGAACTGTATATGCGCCAGCCCCAGTGTCTCCTATTCTATGTACTCCAGCCCCAGTGTCTCCTATTCTATGTACTCCAGCCCCAGTGTCTCCTATTCTATATACTCCAGCTTCTTCTGTGATGTATATGCTCTAGCCCCAATGTATCCTGTGATGAATATACGCCAGCCCCAGTGTCTCCTATTCTATATACTCCAACCCCAGTGTCTCCTATTCTATATACTCCAGCTTCTTCTGTGATATATATGCTCTAGCCCCAATGTATCCTGTGATGAATATACGCCAGCCCCAGTGTCTCCTATTCTATATACTCCAGCTCCAGTGTCTTCTGTGACGTAGCTAATGTAGCCCTAATGTCTCTTATGCAGAGGCGTCGCATGATAAAGTAGTGAGACACAAGCTCCCTGCCCTATCACTATCTCTTTCATATGCCACAGATCGCCATAGGCCTGCGGTTAACGAGATGTCAGCATACTCACGCAGGTGGCTCGGTGACATCATTGCATCGCTCTGCTCTGCTGTCCCGCCATGGAAGAGGAGACAGAGGCCGTGATGTAGGGAATCAGGATTAAGTGAGAATAAACGTTATTTTTTTTTTTAAATGATTGGGCAGTGGAGCCATCCTACTATATATCTGGAGTAGTGGGTCCATCATACTACATATGGAGTAGTGGGGCCATTATACTATATGTATGTGGGGCAGTGGGACCATCATAGTATATACAGGTGCATCTCACTAAATTAGAATATCTTCAAAAAGTTAATTGATTCCAGTTCTTCAATACTGTTTCAGTATGCTCCACAATCATGAGGAAGACTGCTGACTTGACAGATGTCCAGAAGGCAGTCATTGACACACTCCACAAGGTCCTAGAGTTCCAATTTTCATTTGGAAATCAAGGTCCCAGAGTCTGGAGGAAGAGTGGAGAGTCCACAATCCAAGCTGCTTGAGGTCTAGTGTGAAGGCTCCACAATCAGTGATGGTTTGGGGGGCCATGTCATCTGCTGGTGTAGGTCCACTGTGTTTTATCAAGACCAAAGTCAGCACAGCCGGCTACCAGGACATTTTACAGCACTTCATGCTTGCCTCTGCCCACAAGCTTTTTGGAGATGGAAATGTCATTCTCCAGCAGGACTTGGCCCCTGTCCACACGGCCAAAAGTACCAATACCTGGTTTACACACAACAGTATCACTGTGCTTGATTGGCAGCAAACTCGCCTGACCTTAACCCCATAGAGAATCTATTATAGAGAATCTATGGGGTATTGTCAAGAGGTAGATGAGAGACACCAGACCCAACAATGCAGATGAGCTGAAAGACAGCTTTTTGTATTGAAGAACTGAAATAAATTAACTTTTTGATGATATTCTAATTTAGTGAGATGCACCTGTATATGGAGCAGTGGGACCATCATGCTATATATATGGAGGAGTGGGGGCATCATACTAAATATAGAGCAGTGTGTGTGTGTCACCCCAGGCCTGGATGCCACAAACAATAATCTGTTTCTGAAAGCAGGAGGGAGGTCCCCTGGTTAGGGACTATTAGCATACAGCACCTCCTGTCCCAGGCCAGCAGGGGGAGCTGGCTGCCCCTATAAAAGCTGGAACTGGGGGCAGGGTTAGAGAAAACTGGACGACCTAGCTCAGGAGTGAGACTAGTCCCAGAGAAGGAGGGACAGTTCAGCTGTAGCTGAGGAGTCCGTGAGGCACAGGAGAAACTGCAAGCCAGGGACAGAGGCGACGAGAGCCGGTCCTGGCAGAGAACCAATCTACCGGACATTGGGGTCCGAGGCTGTCAGGGTTACAAGCCCAGCAGCAGAGAACCAACCTGCGAGGGATTTCAGGTCCCTTGGCCTAAGAAGCCTGGAGGCTCCGCCACACAGAGGGACCAGTACATCGAGGAGCAAGCAACAGGTACCCAAGGCCTGAGTCGCAAGCCATACAGGAGAGAAGTACACGGCCAGCTCAGGGACGTGGGCTATTACACCACGAAAAGGGGGATAGTCAGAAAGAGCATAGAGAGAACGGTAGGCCTACACACTCACCCTGACCAGTGGGGCTCGCCCGAATGCTCTCAGACACCCAGGCCCATTCCTAACCGGTACTGTTGGGTCATTAATAATATCTACAATAAAGACCCTGAACTGTTTGAAGCAGACTCTGAACTATTACTATTGCGGCCTGCACTATCACCCCCAACATCCACCTACACTGCCCTGAGGCTACACTCTTCCCGTGGGGAATTATCCTACCCCTGTGCTGCACACCAACACCAGCCTCAGCGGTCTGCCTTGCAGCAGCGGTTATCTCCAATCGCAATCCACGGGTGGCGTAGTCGGACATTCAAAACACTGATAAATAGACTGCCACCATTTGGTCTGACCACCCTGAGCCACGGGATCGGGTTGCCACTACTACCCCCATCAGCACCGTACACTAGAAGGCCCGGTTCCGGGTACCCCACGGCCCAGGGGGCGAGTCAGCTTTGGCGTAGTCGGCAGAATTGTGACCAACCCGCAACAAACGGGTATTGCGTGCCTGGAAAAGACTCTATACATATCTGAGTGAAGTTTCCCTCCATTCAGGGCCATTTCCCGCCAATCGGAGCGTTTCCTGCCATCGGGCGCCATCTTCGGGACGCCACGCCTACGCTGAGACGCTGCTCAAGGTCCTGGAAGGAGATCCAGCGGATGCCGACGTCATCACCGAGCAAAGCAAGGTCCTCGCCCAGAGCATCGCGAGCGGAGCCGCGGCCTACAGAAGAGGATCGCCAGAAGGTAGGCCACAGTTAACTAGGGGGGAGGAAGATGTCGGACACGGAGGGACCCTCTACCACCAGCGTAGCCGCTGCAGCTGTGATGCCGTTTTCCATGCCCTATATCCATAGGCGGATTATAATGAGGGCAATCCGGATTGCCCTCATTATATGTGCGGGCCGCCGCGGCACATAGCGGTAGCAGTGGCGGGAGGGGGGGGCCCGGACCACTCCCCCAGCAGCGGCCGCCGCTACTTCTTCATCCGCCGGGCCAGCACTGCAGCAGTTAACTTCCCTGTGCTGGCCCGGCCGCATCACTGCTAGGAGACATGGCCCTGTGCGCGGCTGTGTCTCCTAGCTGTGACGTCACACAGTGCGCCCCGGCCTGCAGTGCTGCACCGGAAAAGAGAGAGAGCAGGCAGGAGGAATTGAGCCGGGGGATTGTGAGTGTGTGTGTGTGTGGGCAGGTGTGTGTGTGGGCAGGTGTGTGTGTGTTTGTGGGCAGGTGTCTGTGGGGGCAGGTGTCTGTGTGGGCAGGTGTGTGTGTGTGTGTATATGTGTGTGTGTGTATATGTGTGTGTGTCTGTGTGGGCAGGTGTGTGTGTATATGTGTGTGTGTATATGTGTGTGTGTGTGGGGGGGCAGGTGTGTGTGTGGTCAGGTGTGTGTATATGGGTGTGTGTGTGTGTTTGCGGGCAGGTGTCTGAGTGAGCAGATGTGTGTGTGGGCAGGTGTGTGTGTGTGTGGGCAGGTGTGTGTGTGTGTGGGCAGGTGTGTGTGTGTGTGGGCAGGTGTTTGTGTGTGTGTGGGCAGGTGTGTATGTGTGTGGGCAGGTGTGTGTGTGTGTGTGGGCAGGTGTGTGTGTGTGGGCAGGTGTGTTTGTGTGTGGGCAGGTATGTTTGTGTGTGGGCAGGTGTGTGTGTGTGTGTGGGCAGGTGTGTGTGTGTGTGTGGGCAGGTGTGTATGTGTGTGGGCAGGTGTGTGTGTGTGTGGGCAGGTGTGTGTGTGTCTGTGTGGGCAGGTGTGTGTGTGTCTGTGTGGGCAGGTGTGTGTGTGTGTATATGTGTGTGTGTGTGGGCAGGTGTATGTGTGTGTATATGTGTGTCTGTGTGGGCAGGTGTGTGTGTGTGTATATGTGTGTCTGTGTGGGCAGGTGTGTGTGTGTCTGTGTGGGCAGGTGTGTGTGTGTGTATATGTGTGTGTGTGTGGGCAGGTGTGTGTGTGTGTATATGTGTGTGTGTGTGGGCAGGTGTATGTGTGTGTGTGTGTGTGGGGGCAGGTGTGTGTGTGTGTGTGTCTGTGTGGGCAGGTGTGTGTGTGTGTATATGTGTGTGTGTGTGTGGGCAGGTGTGTGTGTGTATATGTGTGTGTGTGTGGGCAGGTGTGTGTGTGTGTGTGTGTGTGGGCAGGTGTGTGTGTGTGTGTGTGTGTGTGTGGGCAGGTGTGTGTCTGTATGGGCAGGTGTGTGTATATGTGTGTGTGTGGGGGGGGGGCAGGTTAGAAAGTCTTGCCCTGTTGAACACTACACCTGACTTGAGGCCACCACCTCTTGGTTGTCCAATGTTCTTGCTTCTCTAGGGCTCTTCTCAGATATTCATTATACCAGCTCCCCAGAATACCAAAGTTAGGGTGGGTGACCGCGAGCCCTGGTGGTGGTCATAACTGCGGTCACCCAGGGGCAATACTCCATAACAACAATCCCCTGAGGTGGTGTAGGATGTAAGGACCTATTCACACTACATTCAGCGCTGCATTCAGGTCTTTACACAAGGCTTACAACTGAATCCCTGAAATTCAGGATTGTGCTGTCTGAAATGAGACATCTGAAAGCAGAGAAAATGGAGCCTAAAGATTCAGACTTTAGCCTTGGTTTGCCTTTGTTCAAATCAATGGCTATGTCAAGGCACATCTGAATGCCAATTTTCAGGGATTTAGATAGAAGCCTGGAAAGAGGAGATGAATGCATTGCAAAATTCAGTGTGAATAGGCCCTTATATCTGGAGTCTTGATATTGATGCCACAAGCATTTTACTTGTTTTTAACTTAAAAAAAAAATACACACACACAAATTATACACACACACACACACACACTATACATACACACGCACTATACATACACACACATTATACACACACACACACACTATACATACACACACAGTATACATACACACACATTATACACACACACACACAATACATACACACACACAGATGTGTATGTGGGCAGGTGTGTGTGTGTGGGCAGGTGTGTGTGTGTGTGGGCAGGTGTGTGTGTGTGATGTCTGTCTGTTTGTGTGTGTGTGTGTGTGTGGGCAGATGTCATTGTGTGATGTCTGTTTGTATGTATTTTTGTGTTTCAAATGTGTTTATGCGTGTCTGTATATGTTTGTGTGTGTGTATGACTGCATGCGGCCTCCTGCTGAGTATAGTTGGCGCCGTGCGGCCTCCTGATGTCTCTGGTGGGGCTCCGTGCATTATAGACGGCGCCGTGCGGCCCCCCGCTGTGTATAGATGGCTAAGTGCGCCCCCCGCTGTGTATAGATGGCTACGTGCGGCCCCCCGCTGAGTATAGATGTCGCCGTGCAGCCTCCTGCTGTGTATAGATGGCTACGTGCGGTCTCCCGCTGAGTATAGATGGCGCTGTGCGGCCTCCTGCTGTCTCTGGGGGGAGCGCCGTGAGGCATCTATACTCAGCAGGAGGCCGCACATAGCCATCTATACACGTATACTCAGCAGGAGGCCGCACGTAGCCATCTATACGGTGCCATCTATACACAGCGGGAGGCCGCACGGCGCCATCTATACACAGCGGGAGGCCGCACGGCGCCATCTATACACAGCGGAAGGCCGCACGGCGCCATATATACACAGCGGGAGTCTCAGTGCTTTGCAAGAGCAGTCAATAAATTCTGCTTGACTAATTCTGAGCACCATAAAGTCTGGTTCGCTTCTAACCTGCTGTCTTCATTTTCAGCTTGCTGAATTCTAACTCATTTACTGTCATTCGAGACGATGCCTTTGCTGGTCTCTTTCACCTTGAATACCTGTAAGTGTTCCACTTAATGTCATATTTTTGATTCTGTTCTTCTTCATCTTTTGGCATGTGCAATTGTATGAGCAAGTATTCATATGAATTTATGACCTACTTAAACCTTTGAGGACCTTAAATTTTATTCAATCAAATTTTTTTCCAGTTTAAAACTATGGGACATATATGTGCCTTGGTCCTCAAAGGGTTTTTAAAGGGGCTGCAAACATAAATACGAAAAAAATAATTCAATTAGTGCTTTATGTGTTCATTTAATTTTCATTTGAAGTCCATTTTTTTTATATACCTTGAAATTAAACCCTACCCCATGGAATGAAGCCCTACCTACATAACATCTGAGAGCTACATGGATCCCGCTTGTGAGGTGCCTGTCCGTCACTACTATTCAGTTTTAGGGTCCACTCACTAAGCCATATATTCTCTCATGCAAGAGAATAGGGCCAATTATGTTAATGACACTGGGCTCAAACTCTGTCAGAGCTTCAACTGAGTGTGATCCGATTCTCTCGCAGCACAGATATGGAGAAGATGGAGAACTTAATTTCTCCATCTTCTCCATAGTCTCTGTGAGTGTTCATCGGACTGCACTTGGATGACATCCGAGTGCAGTCCAATGTTTTACGTGCACCCATAGACTTGTATGGGTGCACATGGTCCGAATATCGAATGAGATTATTTTCTCATGCCAATAATCGCACTGTCCCATAGTATAACATAGGGCCGAGTCCTATCCGATAAAACATCACATAGCATTCGGCCGTGTTATACGACAGTGTGAGCGAGCCCTTAGAGTCAAGGAACATTTACATGCAAATGATGATATTACTCTCCAAGTGTATATTTTTTTAGGCGAGTTCATAGTAAATGCTTTGCATTTTTGACATGTGATCAACTAAAGAACAAGAAAGATTTAGGACCTTCCCTATAGAGAAACGGAAAATAGTTTGGAGGACTTGCATGTCCTTTTTTATTTATTATGAGAAAATCATAAAAGATCCCGTTTTTTAACCATGCTGTGACTTTCTGCTGAGGGAGAGGGAGAGAGCTGCCCTATTCAGAGTCTGTAATAAGACCTGCTGACAAAAGTGTTGAAGATACAGTCTAATGTGAATTAACAATAAAAAAAAAGTTAATTTAACAAATGGCTTGTATTTTTTTTAATACAAACTTTTTTGTCTTTACAGCTCCTTTAAAGGGAATCTGTCATGAGGTTTTTGCCACCTAATCTGAGAGCAGCATAATGTAGGGTTAGAGGCACTGATTCCAGTAATGTGTCACTTACTGGGCTGCTTAGTGTTGTTTTGATAAAATCATTGATTTGTCAGAAGGTAATTATCACTAGATGACTAGTAAGTTCTGTAGGACCCCACCCCCATCACTGATCAGTAGATTTCTGTGTACACTGAGCATGGGCAGAAAGCTGCCAATCAGTGGTGTGGGTGGGGCTATACAGAGCGCAGCATTCAGAGAGCTGCTAGATCTGCAGCAGATAAAACGGTGATTTTCTCAAAATGACAACAAGCAGCTGAAAAAGTGACACATCGCTGGAATCAGGGTATCTGCCCCAATATTGTGCTGCTCTCAGATGAGGCAGCACAATTAATATTATGCCAAATAAATTTCCTGTGAACTATCACATGATCTATCACAGGGGATCATGTGACATGTCACGTGATAAATCAGGTGTGTGGAGGGGCCCGCGCCTTCTAAACTGCCCGGGGCCCTTGCTACTCTTAATCCACCCCTGCCTATATCCCCGGAGCGGCCTGGATGCCCAGTATGCCGGCGAGTCGCATACCTTGGGCGACTTTAAAGAAAGGCTGTATAGACTGTTCAAAGTTTATCCCCTGACAGAAGAACAGAAGGTAAGCATACTGATAGGGCAGTTAACTGGTGCGGCCCAGCGGGAGGTAAAGTCTTGGACAGCTGAGGAGAAAAGGACTGTAAGGGGGGTTCTGACCCGTCTACAGGACACCTTTGATACCCGTACCTCAGCAGAAATCAAAATGCGGTTCTATGGATGTAAGCAGCGAGCTCAAGATAGCATCCGAGATTATGCCCTAAATTTACAGGAAGCCTTAGGGGCAATTAAGCAAGCTGACCCTGGCAGCGTGCAGGATACAGATAAACTATTGACTGACCAGTTCATAGAAGGTCTGCTGTCCAGCGCCCACAGAACCCAGCTGCGCCTCATGGCCCTACAGAACCCCGATTTGACTTTTGCACAGTTCAAAGATAGGGCCATCCAGGTGCTCCGAGAACCTGCACCAGGTGGCGCTGTAGCTTCCCGGCGCCCTGCCATCCCTTACCACCAGGGGGCGGCGCCCTATCCCGCAAACCTTGTGGGGGCTGATGCGCAGGCCCTAAATCCATCCCCGCCTGCAAACCTCCACCATCAGGTCCAAGAACTAACAAAGAGTGTTGCTGCATTGACCAGGACCGTACAGTCGTTACAGATGGACCTGTCAGGACCAATCAAGCTGGCTTCCAGTCCGGAGGATGTCCCGTGGCGTCGACGGAGGAGGATCCCGTCATTCAGAGGGAGGCCCGCCGATCATTACACTGAGGATGGACAGCCGATTTGCCGCCGTTGCAGCCAGCCGGGACACGTAGCCAGGTACTGTACTTTAAATGGGTCCGACCTGGGGCAAAGGGCCAACCCCCAGGCATAAGGTCATCAGGCCCATCTAATTGGCGTGATAAGTACGTAGGGGGACGCCCGGTTTTACCCGTAGTGCTGGACGGTATCCCCATGAGTGCACTGCTGGACACCGGGTCCCAAGTGACTACCATCCCCTATGTACTTTTCAAGCAGTACTGGAGTGACACTGATATAACTCGTTATCCAGACGATGACTTGAGCATCATCGCCAGCAATGGTCAACCCGTGCCGCAGGTGGGGTTCAGAGAGATGACCATTAAGATTGGTAAAGTTGAACTGCCGGCACAGGGAGTGATCATTGTGGACATTGACCATCGAGAAAGTCACCCTAAAATAACCTTGGGTACTAATGTGATTGAAAATTGTCTTTCAGAAGTAATTGTAATTTTTCAGCAGGTGGCGATGAATGCGAGCTCCAGCCAACAGAGGGTCCTCCAGAAGGAGATAAGAGCCCTGATGAGATGGCAACAGGTAGAACTGTCTGGTGGTGAGATCGGTAGCGTGAGGATGAGCGACTCGTTCCCCATTGCTATGCCCCCCAAAAGTGAAATGATCTGGTGTCGGACTGCAATCGGGTTAAGAGGGAGAGACTACCAAGCCATGGTAGAACCCGTGTACTCAGACAGCAGGCCCACCATTTTGACAGCCCGGGGGGTGGTCTATGTCCGCCATGGAAGGGTGCCCGTCCGGATCTTAAACATTGGGGAAAGGGAAGTACATTTGCCCCGGTACGCTACACTAGCCAAATTGTATACTGTTGAACACAATGCTGTCAGGGCCGTGGAACCCTTGCCTCCATCTCCCCAGGCGGAGGGTAATGGTTCCCAGAAACCCAAGGAGGACTGGTGCCAGAAACTCCACGTGGGTGCTGACTCCACTCCCTTGCACCAAAAACAAGGACTCTACCGGGTGGTTCAAGAGTACGAGAGAATCTTTAGTAAGCACCCGCTAGACTTCGGCAGAGTGAAAGGAGTAGAACACCACATCCCCACGGGGAGCCACCCACCAATTGCTGAAAGATACAGACCTGTACCACCCCGCACACTATCAGAACGCAAAGGGCATTCTGAGAGAAATGAAGGAAGCCAGGGTCAATAGAGACAGTTGTAGCCCCTGGGCAGCCCCCTTGGTTCTGGTAAAAAAGAAAGACGGTACTATGAGAATGTGCGTGGACTATAGAGAAGTCAATCGTATCACCCATAAAGATAAATACCCGTTGCCTAGAATAGAGGAGTCTTTGGCCGCACTAAAATCAGCTAATTTCTTCTCTACTTTGGACCTTACTAGTGGGTACTGGCAGGTTCCTGTGGCAGAGGCTGATAAGGAGAAGACCGCCTTCACCACCCTGATGGGATTAAGTGAATTCAACTATATGCCGTTCGGGCTCTGCAACGCACCCGGGACCTTCCAGAGGCTGATGGAATGCTGTCTAGGGCACCGAAACTTTGAGACGGTCCTACTTTACCTGGACGACGTGATTGTCTATTCGAAGACTTACGAGGACCATCTAAAGCACCTGGCCGAGGTGTTCGAGGCCCTGGCAGGCTTTGGCATGAAAGTGAAACCCTCCAAGTGCCATCTGTTAAAGCCGAAGGTACAGTACCTGGGACACGTGGTGAGTGCAGAAGGAGTAGCCCCCGACCCTGACAAAATCACGGCAATAAAGAACTGGCCAAGCCCCTCTAACATAAAAGAAGTGAGGCAGTTCGTCGGGTTGGTAGGCTACTACCGAAGGTTCATCCCCAGGTTCACCAAGATGGCAGCCCCTATGCAGGACCTCCTTATAGGACAATCTAAGACCAGAAGCCAAAAGCCACCCTTCAAGTGGGACAAGCCGGAAGAGGAGTCCTTCCGCCAGCTGAAGATGGCCCTCACGGGGGATGAGAACCTGGCCTACCCTGATTATGGCCAGCCTTTTATCCTCCACACAGACGCCAGTAATGTGGGGCTGGGAGCCGTACTGTCACAGAACCAACAGGGCAGAGAAAGGGTGATCGCGTACGCCATCCGGAAGCTGAGGCCCACCGAGAGAAACCCGGAGAATTACAGCTCCTTTAAGCTGGAGTCCTTGGCAGTGGTGTGGGCCGTAACAGAACGTTTCAAGCATTACGTGGCCTCTGTGAAGTTCACTGTGTATACGGACAACAATCCGTAGACACATCTGGACAATGCGAGACTTGGTGCCCTAGAGCAGCGGTGGATGGCCCGGCTAGCAAACTATGACTTCACCATCAAGTACCGGGCAGGCCGAGCCAATGCCAATGCAGATGCCCTATCGAGAATGCCCCACTTGCCCGATGAGGGAGAAGATCCAGACGAGTTGGAGGAAATAGAGCTCCCTGCATTCCACCGGTACGGGGCCACTCAGTACTCCCACCTTGTAAGAGACAAAGACTTGACCACTGTCATGTTCAATTCCTTACCTCACCACGGCTGGGCTGAAACGCAAGATAGTGACCCTGCAATTCGCCTGGTGAAAGACCTCTTGACCCAGGCAGACGCTAGCCCTGGCTCGGACGCTCCAGAGGAAGCCAAGCAGTTATGGAAGGAGAAAAGCAGGCTATTCCTCTACGAAGGTAAGCTGTGCAGAAGGCTTGTCAACCACCGGACGCACGAGCTGACCTGGCAGGTAGTGGTCCCGAGACGAGATGCAGCAATGGTACTGGAGGCCTACCATGACAGAGCGGGACACTTCGGGTGGAAGAAACTGGAGTTCCTACTGAGAGAGCGGTTCTACTGGGTCGGAATGAGAGGGGCCATAGAGAAGTGGTGCAGGGACTGTGGCCCATGTAACCTCAGAAGGAAGGCGGTACCAGCCAGAAGACGCCCTTGATGCCCATCGTCACCAGGCAGCCTCTTGAGCTGGTAGCTCTGGACCATGTGAAACTGGCTCCAAGCCAGTCGGGCTACGTCTATGCCCTGACAATAGTGGACCACTATTCCCGGTTCCTGCTGGTGGTTCCTGTTAAAGACTTGACAGCCCAAACAGCGGCCAGAGCCTTCCAACAACACTTCTGCCATCCACACGGGTATCCGGAACAGGTCTTGACAGATCAAGGTCCAGCGTTTGAGGCTGAAATCTTCCAGGAGTTCTGCAACCTCTATGGCTGTAAGAAGATTCGGACAACGTCTTACCACCCACAAACCAACGGGCTGTGTGAGAAAATGAATAATATCGTCATTGATCTCCTCAAAACGTTGCCCCTGGAAGAACGCAGCCTGTGGCCGGAGAAGCTGCCAGACCTGATAGACTTATACAACCATATCCCGGTGAATGCTACAAATTGCACCCCGGCTTACCTGATGAGGGCAAGACCAGGTAAGCTGCCGATAGACCTGGAGATGGGAGTCCTGACCCCCGAGGACACCTCCCCAGACGCGGACTGGGATACGTAACGGCAGCTACAGTACAAGAAGGTACAGGAGAGTGTGGAGAGGAGTCTGGCTCAAGCGAGAGAAAAGCAAGAGAGGCTCTTCAACCAACACGCCCCTGCTGGTCCCCTGGAACCTGGTGAGCAGGTCCTGAAGCGGAAGAGAAGGCTTCACAAGCTAGATGACCAGTGGGAGAGCGACCCGTACACAGTACTGCAGTCCAACCACAACAACCCGAAGGTATGTGTAATTACCAAGGTTGGAGGAGAAACCACTAGCACCGTCTCCAGACACCACCTAAAAAGGTGCCCCGAGCAACTACAGAGTGCAGGAGAAGATCAAGATGACCTTGAACCCGCAGAAGACAAGAAAGAAATGATCAGCACAGTTCTTGGAGAGTTCCCCCGGTCCTGGACTCGGATAAATGATGCAATAGTGGTACCCGTCCTACACTTCCTTCAACCAACCCAGCAGGAACCTACAGGAGAGCAGGAGGAATCAGAAGACCAAGCAGCCCTAGAGGCAGAAGAACCCATGCCAGCAGCCCAGGAGAGTCAACCCTCTGCTGACAGTGAGCCTGCCATACCTGCGGTAAGCCAAAGGACCCGCAGATAGCTGCCTGCACTGCCTGTAAACCCAGCTAGTAGCTGTACCCTGAATGCTAGTGGGGAAAGTCAGGTTAGACCACCACCAGACAGTGGGTTACGCAGGTCAACCCGGAGCACTAGGGGGCAAATACCAGCTCGCTGGAAGATCTAAATGCTGTATATTGTAAATGTTTTATGTTTGTTGCCTGGTTGCTAATTATGTTTTTCCAGTCTTTCTAGTTCATGGACTAACAGGTTATGGACGCTGAATAACCGGAACTATCTTGTAGATAGTTGCACTTGGTGCCCTCTTTCGAAGATGGCCACGGAAGAAAAATCTGTCTGGTGTGGCCTCCTTGTGGCCCAAAGTAGAGAGCTCAGCCTTGTCGCCACGCCCAAGGCCAGGAAATTGGGGTTTATGAAAACAGGTCCCCACACCGTGGAAAACTTCACCTTGTTGGGTGAAATGGACACCCGGTCACGGAAGCACCGTGACCTCAAGGACAAAATATACTTGTATATATGTTATGTTGTCATTTATACCCTGTATTTGTGTTTCCTGTTTAGTCCGGAGTACTACATTTTACTAGGGGAGAATGTGTCACCCCAGGCCTGGATGCCACAAACAATAATCTGTGTCTGAGAGCAGGAGGGTGGTCCCCTGGTTAGGGACAATTAGCATACAGCACCTCCTGTCCCAGGCCAGCAGGGGGAGCTGGCTGCCCCTATAAAAGCTGGAACTGGGGGCAGGGTTAGAGAGAACTGGAAGACCTAGCTCAGGAGTGAGACTAGTCCCAGAGAAGGAGGGACAGTTCAGCTGTAGCTGAGGAGTCCGTGAGGCAGAGGAGAAACTGCAAGCCAGGGACAGAGGCGACGAGAGCCGGTCCTGGAAGAGAACCAATCTACCGGGCATTGGGGTCCGGGGCTGTCAGGGTTACAAGCCCAGCAGCAGAGAACCAACCTGCGAGGGATTTCAGGTCCCTTGGCCTAAGAAGCCTGGAGGCTCCGCCACACAGAGGGACCTGTACAGCGAGGTGCAAGCAACAGGTACCCAAGGCCCTAGTCGCATGCCATACAGGCGAGAAGTACACGGCCAGCTCAGAGACGTGGGCTATTACACCACGAAAAGGGGGATAGTCAGAAAGAGCATAGAGAAAACGGTAGGCCTACACACTCACCCTGACCAGTGGGGCTCACCCGAATTCTCTCAGACACCCAGGCCCATTCCTAACCGGTACTGTTGGGTCATTAATAATATCTACAATAAAGACCCTGAACTGTTTGAAGCGGACTCTGAACTCTTACTATTGCGGCCTGCACTATCACCCCCAACATCCACCTACACTGCCCTGAGGCTACACTCTTCCCGTGGGGAGTTATCCTACACCTGTGCTGCACACCAACACCAGCCTCAGTAGTCTGCCTCGCAGCGGCGGTTATCCCTGATCGCAATCCACTGGTGGCGTAGTCGGACATTCAAAACACTGATAAATAGACTGCCACCATTTGGTCTGACCACCCTGAGCCACGGGATCGGGTTGCCACTACTACCCCCATCAGCACCGTACACTAGAAGGCCCGGTTCCGTGTACCCCACGGCCCAGGGGGCGAGTCATGTGCATCAAATTATACATACACATATGGGGCAGTGGGGCTTCATACTATATACAGGTGCTTCTCACAAAATTAGAATATCATCAAAAGTTAGTTTATTTCAGTTCTTCAATGCAAAAAGTGAAACTCCTATATTATATAGAGTCATTACACACAGAGGGATCTATTATATAGAGTCATTACACACAGAGGGATCTATTATATAGAGTCATTACACACAGAGGGATCTATTTTAAGTGTTTATTTCTGTTAATGTTGATGATTATGGCTTACAGCCAATGAAAACACAAAAGTCATTATCTCAGTAAATTAGAATACTTCATAACAACAGCTTGAAAAATGTTTTTAAAATCCGAAAAGCTGGCCTACTGAAATGTATGTTTAGTAAATGCCCTCAATACTTGGTCGGGCTCCTTGTGCATCAATTACTGCATTAATGCGGCAATGTGGCATGGAGGCGATCAGCCTGTGGCGCTGCTGAGGTGTTATGGAAGCCCAGGTGGCTTTGATAGCAGCCTTCAGCTCATCTGTATTGTGGGGTCTGGAGTCTCATCTTCCTCTTGACAATACCCCATAGATTCTCTATAATAGATTCTCTATGGGGTTAAGGTCAGGCGAGTTTGCTGCCAATCAAGCACAGTGATACTGTTGTGTGTAAACCAGGTATTGGTATGGACAGGGGCCAAGTCCTGCTGGAGAATGACATTTCCATCTCCATAAAGCTTGTGGGCAGAGGGAAGCATGAAGTGCTGTAAAATGTCCTGGTAGACGGCTGCGCTGACTTTGGTCTTGATAAAACACAGTGGACCTCCACCAGCAGATGACATGGCTCCCCAAACCATCACTGATTGTGGAGACTTCACACCAGACCTCCAGCAGCTTGGATTGTGGCCTCTCCACTCTTCCTCCAGACTCTGGGACCTTGATTTCCTAATGAAATGCAAAATTTACTTTTCATCTGAACACAACACCTTGGGCCACTGAGCATCAGTCCAGGTCTTTTTCTCTTTGGCCCAGGTAAGACGCTTCTGGCGTTGTCTATTGGTCATGAGGGGCTTGACACAAGCAATGCGACACTTGTAGCCCATGTCCTGGATACGTCTGTGTGTGGTGGCTCTTGAAGCAGTGACTCCAGCAGCAGTCCACTCCTTGTGAATCTCCCCCAAATTTTTGAATGGCCTTTTCTTAGCAATCCTTTCAAGGCTGCGGTTATCCCGGTTGCTTGTGCACCTTTTTCTACCACCCTTTTTCCTTCCACGTCCATTAATATGCTCGGATACAGCACTCTGTGAACAGCTGCTTCTTTAGCAATGACCTTTTGTGGCTTACCCTCCTTGAGGAGTGTGTCAATGACTGCCTTTTGGACATCTGTCAAGTCAGCAGTCTTGCCCATGATTGTGGAGCCTACTAAAACAGACTAAGGGACCTTTTTAAATGCTTAAGAAGCCTTTGCAGGTGTTTCTTGTTAATTCTAATTTACTGAGATAGTGACTTTTGTGTTTTCATTGGCTGTAAGCCATAATCATCAACATTAGCAGAAATAAACACTTAAAACAGATCACTCTGTTTGTAATGACTCTGTATAATATATGAGTTTCACTTTTTGGATTTAAGAACTGAAATAAATTCACTTTTTGATGATATTCTAATTTTCTGAGAAGCACCTGTATGTAGCAGTGCGGCAATTATACTATATACAGTCAGGAGTATAAGTACTTGATACACTGATAATTTCGAAAGTTTTTCCACCTACAAAGAATGAAGAGGTCTGTTTTGTTCTACTTAACTGCTGCAACTTGGACCTTTAACAGGATTTATATTTCACCTATGAGAAAGCATACTATGTGTATTTGGCAGATTAACTCAGGCTTGTTTATGATAAACTGAATACCTGGATTGGAGTCCTATTTGTATACAGAATATTGACTATTAATGCTGGCAGAGTAAGTCTTAGGCTATATTCACACTAGGTGTTTTTTTCTGCAGCAAAACATAATCTCTTGGCAGGAAAGAAGTAGTGTCAAAAACGCAGGTTTTGGTGTGTTTTTTTGCAGTGGTTCTTGGTGCATTTTTGGTGCGTTTTTCAGGATCCCAAAGTTCAGCTTTGCTTCCACCATAGACACATGAAAACAGGTCACCATTGCAAGACATATGTTAATGAAAAAGTACACATTACAAATGTAACAGGGGGCGGGTGGGGGGTGAATTGGTCTGGAATGGTTTATCTAAGACCCTGGCAGTGCATTGAATTTGTAGGACACTATTTACTTTCACATTATGGTTTGCCATTGAGTTGCTCAGGCATTGTTCATTTTCACACCTCCCTGGGCCACACGTGTTGTTCAATCTCACACCTAGCTCAACCAATGTTTACTTTGTAGGCATCACTAATTTAATTAAACTGTAATAATCCAAGCTGCTATCTCAGGTGACCAAGACAAGATGGTTTAAACTTGGGAAAATCACAAGAATAAATGTGTGTCACATACTTGCTTTTTTCACTAAAAACGCAGCAAAATGTTCACACTAGGCTTTTTTTCAGCATTTTTTTCCACCACCCTTTTTTTTAATGGGTGAAAAACGCTGAAACAAGTGACATACTCTATTGCAAAAAGCCATGGAAAGCACAAAATACTGAGGACAAATAAGCAAGCTTTGTGCATGAGATTTCGGAAATCTCATAGACTTTGTTGGTACTGTAAAACGCAGCTGAAAATTTGCATAAAAAAGCCCGCTAAAGAAACGTCTAGTGTGAATATAGCCTTGTATAACGGTTCGCCAATGAGTTAGGATCTATGACCACGATGCAGAAATGCTGCGGATTTTTCCTAAGCGTTTCTGCATCTCCCTGGGTTGTCAAGCGCTTTGCCAAGTGATTTTAGCATCACTTGGAAAAGTGCTTGACAACTTGGTCACACTATATAATTCCATGCAACCGTCATGGATTTATATAGTGTGACCAAGTTACAATGCTGCAAATGCAGCATCAATAATGAAAAAAAAGAATAATAATGGTGAAAAATAAAAAAAAAACATTATACTCATCTTCCGATGGTCCTCGATCTCCTTCTCCGGTGCGTCCGGTGTCTTTGGCGGATCACGGTGCTGTAAAAGGACCTTTCATGACGTCATTTAGTCATGTGACAGGTCACGCAACCGCCGATGTCAGCGGTCACGTGACCTGTCACATGACTAAATGGCATCATGGAAGGTCCTTTTACCACCGCGAGCAGCCGAAGAGCCAGCAGCACCGCCGGGAGCAGACAGGGGCCATCAGAAGGTAAGTATATGTTTATTTTTTATTTTAATTCTATTTTAACTACAGGTACTATGGTACCCGGGTCTGGAGGAGAGTCTCTTCATCTCCAGACCCGGGTACCATCCACGCACTGAGTCGCATAATATCCACATGTGTATTTGTAGTCATGCGGATGTTATGCGTTCCAATGCAAGTCAATGGCGGCTAAATCGCAGCGACTCTGCAAAATTAAAGGACGTGCTGCGGATTTTTCCGCAATGATAATCCGCAGCGGAAATCTCCGCGGCATGTGCACAGCACATGCGGATTATCATTGGGGACCATTGCAGACCTATCACCAAGCGTTTTTTAAGTGTTTCCGCAGCGAAAGTTACGCTGCAGAAACGCCTAAAAAATGCATAGTGGGCACACAGCCTTAAAAGTTCTATGGTGAAGAAAAACACGTGAGATAATAAATGCGAAATATACAATATTTCCCATAATATGACTGAGGATATCTTTAGGGTGTATTCACTGTTTTTTCTTCTGCAGCAATAAATGCTGTGTTTTACAGCACCATCTTAGTGAATGACATTTCTGAAATCTCATTCACATGCTGTTTTTTTTGCATTTTTTTAAAATCTGCAGCTTGTCAAGTCTTTCAGAGGTTTTGCAGCATTTTTCACCCATTCAAATGAATGGAAAAAAAAACACAAGTAAAAACACCTGAATTTTAAGCAGCGTTTTTCCTGCCTCCTTTGATTTTTGAGGTAGAAAAAAAATACTGCCAAAATACAACTTGTCAACACACCTTTATCCTGGTTGTGTTCTAATTGGATATAAAATAGAACGGCCATGATAACATGGGTAGTTAATTGTATGGTGTTTTCACATTAAATATTACCAGGCCGCATTCTATTTGCGCAGAGCTGCTCCGTGAAGATTCTATCACAAGATTCCGTGATGACATCACAGGTGATGGTGACATCACTGCTCACAGTCGCTATATATGCAATGCACATAGGCTCACACGTGCCTTTCTTGGCTCTATAGTGACTGATAGCACTTGCAGTTTTTCACTATGGCTGGAATTGTTTTGGACATTCCTCAGGTAAAAGCACTATTGATGATCCTTATGATCAATCGTCCTAACAGTGTGCTTCTACCACCCGATGGCGTCCTCAGCTTCACTCACCGGCTGGTGATGGAGCTAGTAAAGGATTGCCTGACCAAACACCGACAACGTCGTCTAACGTCAGACTATCTGACGGATTTACTTCAGAACATCAGGACATTACTACACCAGGTAAGTGGCGGACACTCTGCACAGAACATCTCAATATTAACAGATAATAATGGAGGGATAGAAGCTTTTTCTTCTAATATATCGTATTTTGCAGACCATAAGACGCACCAAAATTTTTTGGGAGGTAAATAGGAAAAACATTTATTATAATAAAATGGGGGTCTGTCTTACAGTCCGAATTTTCGGTTGCTTACTGAGGGGGGGGTGGTGGCAGTGGAGCGAGGTCACAGGAGGCAGAGTCGCTGCTGCAGGAAGTCGGCAGTAGGAGTGGGGCGCTGCTGCGGGCTCCAAGCTGGGAGGAGCGGGGTGTCCAGAAGGTACGAGGCTGCGGGCCCTGGGCTTCAAGGAAATGTTAGCGGTAATTCAGGAGGGGAGGCCCTGCTCTGCTTATTGATTTCTCTGCAGTGGGCTTCAAGAAGTAGGCTGCTGGAGATGGCCAATACGCAGTTTGAGATCTCAGCTCCTCATTGAGCCGAGATCTAAATCTGCACATGCACTGCCTCCAGCGGCCATTTGCCTGAAGCCCACCGCCAGAAATTCAATGGGCAGAGCGGGGACTCCCCTCCTAAATCACCGCTAACATTTCCTTGAAGCCCAGGGCCCGCAGCCTCGCACCTCCTGGACACCCCGCTGGCCCGCAGGAGCGCCCCACTTCTACTGCTGGCTTCCTGCAGCAGTGACCCTACTTCCTGTGACCTCACTCCACCACAGCCACCCCCCTGGTAAGCTACATTCAGACAATTATTATTATTAATAATCTGTCTGATATGCTGGGGTGGAGAGTTCCAGAGTAGGGGGGATGCACGGGAGAAATCTTGTATGCGATTGTGGGAAGAGGAGATAAGAGGGGAGTAGAGAAGAAGATCTTGTGAGGATCGGAGGTTGCGTGCAGGTAAGTACCGGGAGACTAGGTCACAGATATATGGAGGAGACAGGTTGTGGGTAGCTTTGCATGCCAAGGTTAGGGTCTTGAACTGGAGTCTCTGGGTAATGTGGAGCCAGTGAAGGGATTGGCGGAGCGAGGGGAAAAGCCAGGGAATAGCGGGGGGACAGGTGGATTAGTCAGACAGCAGAGTTTAGGATAGATTGGAGGGGTGCGAGAGTGTTAGAAGGGAGGTCAAAAATTTTGGAAAAAAAGGCATCTTATAGTCCAAAAAATACGGTAAAACACAACGAGTCCCTAAATACAGTATGTAGTCATTGTATCTGCAGACAGAGAACCGATGTCACATACAATTTCCGCCTCCATTCTGATCGCTCTCATCTCAAAATTCTCCTTTCCATTTTTCCTTCTTTATAGGCTGAAGAAAGATCTCAGACTGAAGATTTGGCTGTCTTTAAAGAACTGGCCGAAAAAGTCCTGTCTATACTAGAACGCTCATTGGAACGCCCGGTAAGGATCAATATTAATAGACGTATCTTAATCCACCGTATCTGAGGAGACTTTCTGAGAAAAGGTCTGAAGATGGTGCGGGATTTGTATCGTTACAATTGGTGCATCTGACGCGCCCCTGGGCCTGTGTCGCGCTGCGTTGCGCACGCGGGAGCCTACCCGGAGCCGGATCAGTGGAGGGTTGTAGTCTCGTGGCGGTGACCCGGTCCGTGCCCAGGGAGTCAAACTAGACGGCAGTCTATTAGTAGTAAATAGTTGATGACTACGCCACCCGTTGAGTGCAGCCAGGAAGCTGCTGCTGCAGGGCAGACCGCTGAGGCCGGTGGTAGGATTGTGCAGCGTGACAGTATAACCCCCAACGGGAGGGGTATGGCCTCAGGGCAGCCGACGTGGATGATGGGGGTAGCAGGAACCACTCAGAGACGGTACGGTGTAGTTCAGGGTCTTTACTGGTAACAACGACAGACCCTCCCGGAGTACTTGCTAGCAAACGGGGCCTGGTCAGTCTTTGAGCAGATGGGATCTCCCCTGGCCAGGCGTAGTTGTAGGCCTCCCAAACTGACTGTACTCTTCTGGCTACCTTGCTAGAAGCTGATGTAAGTAGCCCACGTCCCTGAGTGTACCGTGTGGTGCTCACCCGTATGGCCGGTGACTCGGGGCCTTCTAATGGCTTCCGCTCCACGATGGCGGTGCTGGTCCCACGCGTGTGACCGTGCCTTCGGGCTTCTGGGCCAGAGGACCTGAAATCCCCTGCCTGACGGATTCTGCTGCTGGGTAGGAGTTAGTCCCCACAGCCTCGGACTCCGGGTCCGGTAAAGAATCTTCTTAGTCAGGGCGAGCTCTGCAGCTGCCAGCCCCTGACTCCTTGTAACTCTGCTGTTTCCTATGCTGCTTCTTGTCTCCACTCTCCTTGTCTGACTCACCCTGCCTCAGCCCCGGGTTTATACAGGGGAAGTTCTTCCCCTCCCAAGACTGGGCAGGAGGTGTGGCATGCACAGGATCCCTGACCAAAGGACCTCCCACCTGCTCTCAGACATAACATTACATTACTGTGGAAAACCAGACCCCTGGGGTGCCACATTCCCCCCTAGTGAAATTTAGTACTCCGGGACTAAACACATTTAGAAAAACATAACAAGGCAAAAACATTAATAATACAATAAGAAAAACACATAAGATGGTTACGGCGTGTCCGCAACCGGATGCAGTCTTTGAAGAAAAGCAAAGGTGTCCATTTCACCAACACAGGGAGACGTAACCAGGTAGGGGTCTGTCCTACTCCGAGTCCTTAACAGTCTCTAGTCCATCCTGGGTTACGCTCCAACTATATACAAGGATTCCCGGTAAATCCACCAAGGTTTCCTAAAAACAACTGGAAACACAAAATTATACACAAGCAACAATACACAGATAAACATAAATAAAACTATTTTTACACTTCAAATTCTCCAGCGTGCGGGTAACTGGCCTCTAGTGGCCCTAGTGGACCTACGGAGCTGACTGTCTGGCCCTGAACTACAGGGTGTAGGAGCTGTCAAGGGTAAACTGGGCAGCTGTCTACCGGCTCTTTGTCTCACTAGGGGTACGGCAGGCTCACTATAAGCAGAGGGTTGATTCTCCTGTTCTACTCGTGTGGAGTCTTCTGCCTCCTGGACCGGCTGTTCTTCCAGCTCTACCCGTTGCTCCGTAGGTTCTTGGGATGATGGTTGGAGGAAGGTGAGTACGGGTACCACAACTGCACCATTGACTTGAGTCCAAGACCGAGGGAAGTCCCCGAGCACGGTACTAACCATATCTTCCCTTTCTCCCACGGGTCGATGGTCTTCTTGTTCCTCTTCAGAGTTCCTCAGTTGTTCGGGACACTTCTTCAGGTGGTCCCGGGATACAATGGCTGTGGTTTCCCCTCCGTCTTTACTGATGGTACAGACCTTCGGGTTCTCGTGGCTTGAGGGCAGTACGGTGTACGGGTCCTTCTCCCACTGGTCGTCCAACTTGTGGAGCCGTCTCTTCCTCTTCAAGACCTGCTCTCCGGGTACCAGGGGAACAGCGGGAGCATACTGGTTGTAAGTTTTCTCTTGTCTTTCCCTAGCCTGACAGAGACTTCGCTCCACGCTCTCCTGTACTCTCCGGTACTGCTGCTGCCTCTCTGTGTCCCAGTCTGTTTCTGGTGAAGTGTCCTCGGGGGTCAGGACTCCCATTTCCAGGTCAACAGGTAACTTACCAGGTCTTGCCCTCATTAGGTAAGCCGGGGTACAGTTGGTGGAACCTACCGGGATGTGGTTGTATAGGTCCACCAGATCGGGCAACTTTTCAGGCCACAGACTGCGTTCTTCCAGGGGCAACGTTTTTAGAAGATCCATTACCACCTGGTTCATTTTTTCACAAAGTCCATTAGTTTGCGGATGGTAGGGTGTCGTCCTTATCTTCCGGCAGCCATACAGATTGCAGAATTCCTGGAAGACCTCCGCTTCAAAGGCAGGTCCCTGGTCCGTCAGCACTTGGTCCGGGTACCCGTGTGGACGGCAGAAGTGCTGCTGGAAGGCTCTAGCTGCTGTTTGAGCCGTTAAGTCCTTGACGGGGACGACAACCAAGAACCGGGAGTAATGATCCACGATGGTTAACGCGTAGACGTAGCCACTTCTGCTTGGGGTCAGTTTTACATGATCCAAGGCTACCAGTTCCAACGGTTGCCGGGTGACGATGGACTGCAGGGGAGTCTTCTGGCTGGCCCGGTCCTTCCTTCTCAGATTGCACGGGCCACAGTCTCTGCACCACTTCTCGATGGTTCCCCTCATGCCTACCCAGTGGAACCGCTCGCGCAGCAGGAACTCCAGCTTTTTCCACCCGAAGTGTCCAGCTCCGTCGTGGTATGCCTCCATCACCATGGCTGCGTCTCTTCGTGGCACCACTACTTGCCAGAGTAGTTCATGCGTCCGGGAGTTGACCATTCTGCGGCACAACTTCCCCTTGTAAAGGAATAGTCGACTCTTCTCCGCCCATAGTTGTTTGGCTTCCTCCGGAGCGTCTGGTTCAAGGCGAGCCTCCGGCCGAGTCAGCATCTCCTTCACCAGTCGGACGGCAGGGTCGCTGTCTTGCGTTTCCGCCCAGTTGTAGTGGGGTAAGGGGTTCAACGTAGCAGCCTGCTTACCCCTTACCCGGTGGGAATACTGGATAGTCCCATGACGGTGGAACGCAGGGAGTTCAACTTCTTCCAGTCCCTCCGGATCTTCTCCTTCGTCCGGCAGGTTGGGCATCCTGGACAGGGCATCCGCGTTAGTATTGGAGCGTCCTGCCCGGTATTTGATTGTGAACTCGTAGTTGGACAGACGGGCCATCCACCTCTGCTCCAGGGCACCGAGTCTTGCCGTGTCCAGGTGTGTCAACGGGTTGTTATCCGTGTATACGGTGAACCGGGAAGAAGCGAGGTAATGCCTAAAGCGCTCGGTGACTGCCCATACCACGGCCAGGAACTCTAGCTTAAATGAGCTGTAATTCTCGGGGTTCCTTTCGGTGGGTCGCAGTTTTCGGCTGGCATAGGAGATTACTCGTTCTCTCCCCTGCTGAATCTGGGACAGTACGGCTCCTAGCCCGATGTTACTGGCGTCGGTGTAGAGGATGAAGGGCTGGCTATAGTCCGGGTACGCCAAGATTTCATCCCCCGTGAGGGCCATCTTCAGCTGGCGGAAGGACTCTTCTTCTAGCTCTTCCCATTTGAAGGGCGGCTTCTGGTTCTTGGCCTTTCGGGACTGGCCTATCAGGAGGTCCTGCATAGGCGCTGCCTTTTTGGTGAAACCGGGAATAAACCTTCGGTAGTAGCCTACCAACCCTAGGAACTGCCGCACTTCTTTTACGCTGGAGGGGCTTGGCCATCCCTTAATTGCGGTGATCTTATCGGGGTCGGGAGCCACTCCGTCAGCGCTCACCACGTGTCCCAGGTATTGCACCTTTGGTTTCAGGAGGTGACACTTGGAGGGTTTCACCTTTAGGCCGTAACTCGCCAGAGCTTCGAACACCTCCGCCAGGTGTTTCAGGTGGTCCTCATAAGTTTTGGAGTATACGATGACATCGTCCAGGTACAACAGGACCGTCTCGAAGTTTCTGTGGCCCAGACAGCACTCCATTAATCGTTGGAAGGTTCCTGGGGCGTTGCAGAGTCCGAACGGCATGCAGGTGAACTCGCTAAGTCCCATCGGGGTGGTGAATGCGGTCTTCTCCCGGTCCGCCTCTGCTACAGGAACCTGCCAGTACCCGCTAGTGAGATCCAAGGTAGAGAAGAAGTTAGCAGATCTTAAAGCAGCCAATGACTCCTCTATCCTTGGTAAGGGGTACGCATCCTTGTGTGTGATACGGTTGATTTTCCGGTAATCTACACACATCCTCATGGTGTTGTCTTTCTTTTTGACTAAAACTAGTGGGGCTGCCCAGGGGCTACAGCTATCCCGGATTACCCCAGCCTCCTTCATGTCTCTAAGCATCCCCTTGGCGTGTTGGTAATGTGCAGGGGGTACGGGTCGATACCTCTCTTTTATGGGAGGATGATCTCCCGTGGGGATGCGGTGTTCTACCCCCTTGACTCGCCCGAAGTCTAACGGGTGTTTACTAAACACTCTCTCATACTCTTGAACCACCCGATAGACTCCTTGTTTCTGATGTGAGGGAGTGGAATCAGTACCCAAATGTAGTTGCTGACACCAGTCCTCCATGTCTTTCTTAGAGCCGTTACCTTCCTCCGGGTGAGATGGAGGCAAGGGTTCCACAGATTGTATAGAATTTTGATTAGTGGTATATAATTTGGCTAGCGTGGCATACCGGGGCAGGTACACTTCCCTCTCCCCGATATTTATTATGCGAACGGGCACCCTCCCATGGCGTACATTGACGACCCCCCGTGCTGTCAAAATGGTGGGCCTACTGTCTGAGTAAACTGGTTCTACCATTGCCTGGTAATCTCTACCTCTCAGACCAATAGCTGCCCGGCACCAAATCATCATTTCACTTTTTGGGGGCATGGCAATAGGAAAAGGGTCACACATTCTTACGCTACCAATCTCACCGCCGGAGAGTTCCACTTGTTGCCGTTGCATCAGTGCCCGGATCTCTTTCTGGAGCACCCGCTGCTCGCCGGAGCTGGCATTCTTGGCAACCTGCTGTAAAAGGAAAATCACCTCTGCAAGACAATTTTCAATTACATTAGTTCCTAGAGTTATTTTTGGGTGACTCTCATGTTTATCAATATCTACAATGATCAGTCCCTGTGCGGCCAGTTCGACTCTACCAATTTTGATGGTCACCTCTTTAAATCCGATCTGTGGCACGGGCTGACCATTGCTGGCGATGATACTCAAGTCGTCGTCGGGGTAGCGGGTAATATCCGAGTCATTCCAGTACTG
Organism: Phyllobates terribilis; assembly: GCF_046119375.1. Taxonomy (NCBI): domain Eukaryota; kingdom Metazoa; phylum Chordata; class Amphibia; order Anura; family Dendrobatidae; genus Phyllobates; species Phyllobates terribilis. Next base: position 53,083 of record NW_027364830.1, read on the forward strand.
CTTGAAGAGCACGTACGGGATGGTGGTGACCTGTGACCCGGTATCCAGTAGGGCACTCATGGGAATGCCATCCAGTACCACAGGCAAGACTGGACGTCCTCCCACATATCTGTCGCGCCAGTTCGATGGGCCTGGTGATCTTTTTCCTGGGGGTTGGCCCTCTACCCCAGGTTGTGCCCGTTTAAAGAACAGTACCTTTCCATATGTCCGGGTTGATTGCAGCGGCGGCAGATGGGTCGTCCGTCCTCGCTGTATCGGTCACTGGGTCTTCCTCTGGCCGGTGGGGTCCTCCTTGGTCGACGCCACGGGATGTCCTCCGGTCCGGATGCCAGCTGGATCTTCCCTGGGGTGGAAACCTGTAAAGACTGCACAGTTCGGGTTAGCGCAGCAACGCTCTTAGCTAGCTCTTGGACCTGATGGTGTAGGTCTGGAGCCGGGTCATTGTCCAAAGCCTGCGCATCAGCTCCCACAGGCCCTGCCGACAAGGGCGCCGCCTCCTGGTGGTAAGTGATAGCTGGGCGCCTGTGGGTAACAACGCCACCCGGTGCTGGTTCTCGGAGCACCCGGATAGCTCTATCCTTGAACTGTGCAAAGTCCAGATGGGGATCCTGTAAGGCCATTGCCCGCAACTGGGTTCGGTGGGCATTGCAATATAAACCCTCTATAAATTGTTCAGTCAATAGCCTGTCCTCGTTTCCCACCCCATCAGGGTCGGTCTGCTTTATGGCCCTCAGGGCCTCTTGTAGGTTTAGTGCATAGTCCCTTATACTCTCATGCGCTCGCTGCTTGCACCCGTAGAATCTAAGCTTAATCTCGGCTGAGGTGCGGGTATCAAAGGTGTCCTTCAGCCGGGTTAGTATCCCTGCGACAGTCTTCCTCCCAGGTGGCCAGGATTTTACTTCCCTTTTGGCTGCCCCGGTTAGTTGGGCCACCAGGATGCTCACTTTTTGCTCTTCTGTGAGGGGGTACACCTGGAAGAGGCTATCCAGCTTTTCTCTAAAGTCATGCAGGGTATGTGACTCCCCTGAGTACTGGGGTAGCCAAGCTGCTCCCGGGATATAGGGCATGGTGAAGGGCATAACTGCAGCAGCGGTAGCGCTGGCGGGGGTTGAGGCAGTGAAGCTCTCCTCCGTATCCGACATCTTCCTCCCCCCTAGTGGATCGTGGCCTACCTTGCGATGATCCTCTTCCGTAGGCCGCGGCTCCGCAGTGGATCGTCAGGGTTGAGGACCTTCCGTCGCGCTCCTGTGACGTCGGCGTCTGCTGGGCTCCTTCCAGGACCTTACGCAACGTCCGGACGTGAGGCGGGGCTTCAGTTCTCGCGCGCTTTCGGAGTCCACGCCCCTCTTCTTCCCGCGCGGCGTCCTCAAGATGGCGTCCAATGGCGGGAAAACTCCACGGATGGCGGGAAGAAGGTCGAAGATGGCGCCGGATGGCGGGAAAACTTCGCGGATGGCGGGAAGAAGGTAGAAGATGGCGCCGGATGGCGGAAAACCTTCACCACTGGTAAGTTTGAACAGTCTTTGCTTTTCAGGCACGCAGTACCCGGTGGTTGCGGGCACGAAATCCTGCCGACTACGCCAAAGTTGACGCGCCCCTGGGCCTGTGTCGCGCTGCGTTGCGCACGCGGGAGCCTACCCGGAGCCGGATCAGTGGAGGGTTGTAGTCTCGTGGCGGTGACCCGGTCCGTGCCCAGGGAGTCAAACTAGACGGCAGTCTATTAGTAGTAAATAGTTGATGACTACGCCACCCGTTGAGTGCAGCCAGGAAGCTGCTGCTGCAGGGCAGACCGCTGAGGCCGGTGGTAGGATTGTGCAGCGTGACAGTATAACCCCCAACGGGAGGGGTATGGCCTCAGGGCAGCCGACGTGGATGATGGGGGTAGCAGGAACCACTCAGAGACGGTACGGTGTAGTTCAGGGTCTTTACTGGTAACAACGACAGACCCTCCCGGAGTACTTGCTAGCAAACGGGGCCTGGTCAGTCTTTGAGCAGATGGGATCTCCCCTGGCCAGGCGTAGTTGTAGGCCTCCCAAACTGACTGTACTCTTCTGGCTACCTTGCTAGAAGCTGATGTAAGTAGCCCACGTCCCTGAGTGTACCGTGTGGTGCTCACCCGTATGGCCGGTGACTCGGGGCCTTCTAATGGCTTCCGCTCCACGATGGCGGTGCTGGTCCCACGCGTGTGACCGTGCCTTCGGGCTTCTGGGCCAGAGGACCTGAAATCCCCTGCCTGACGGATTCTGCTGCTGGGTAGGAGTTAGTCCCCACAGCCTCGGACTCCGGGTCCGGTAAAGAATCTTCTTAGTCAGGGCGAGCTCTGCAGCTGCCAGCCCCTGACTCCTTGTAACTCTGCTGTTTCCTATGCTGCTTCTTGTCTCCACTCTCCTTGTCTGACTCACCCTGCCTCAGCCCCGGGTTTATACAGGGGAAGTTCTTCCCCTCCCAAGACTGGGCAGGAGGTGTGGCATGCACAGGATCCCTGACCAAAGGACCTCCCACCTGCTCTCAGACATAACATTACATTACTGTGGAAAACCAGACCCCTGGGGTGCCACACATCTGTAAATGTTGGTTTAGTCCTTCATGATTTATGTATTTGGTGATTTAGTGAAATCTTCCACATAGTAATTATATATATTATATCTATCAGGAAACAACAGGAGGCGACGCCAAATATGGGCAAAATGTGAGCCCGAAAATCCCTGACCCTAATAGGAGTCAGCCGGAGCTGAACAGCGATCTGATTACAGGTGAGCGATCACCCGACCTTCTACAAGGAATATCCAGATATTACAGAGGACGGAGGATAATGTTAGATTTACTCTCTACTCTGTGTAATGGGAACCTGGCAGCACATTGTTACATATAGAAGTAGTGGTGTGACGGTATAGGCCATTGTCCCCTAATAATAATTGTTTGTAGAAATCCAATGTGCCAGTCAGGAGAAATGTAAAGTAGACACCATATTCAAATTAGAATGGAAGTGCACTGGGGGCGTGAAAGAAGAAATCCAAGTGCAGTGACACGCCCCCAGTGCACTTCCAGGCTAATTTGCAAATCTCTCCTATGTTTCAGCTCTCTTACCATCACTCATATGTGCAGCGTGGGTGGGGGCTTCCTCATTCATGTGCTGGAGGGTCCATTCTGCAGTGCTATAGCAAGTAACATGAAATAAATTAAATTTAAATTGCATTACTGCTCTAGAAAATGGGAAAAAACTAAGATACTGAGCACATAATTTGGCCAATTCATGAATGCCCAGCAGCCAATGACAAGGCGATCTTTTTGTTGGAATCCTCTCCTAATGTGAATCCTCTCCTAGGCTGAAGCCTACATTTATATGGGTAGGTAGGATCCTGTTGTAATTAAAACCACCCCGGGCTGATGGGTGGAGATAGGTTCCCAGCAAAAAAGGTCGCCTTGCCGTGACTGCTGGGCATGCATCGAGCAAAAGAAGGTCGCCTTGCCGTGGCTGCTAGGCATGCACCCAGCAAAACAAGGTCGCCTTGTCGTGACTGCTGGGCATGCACCCAGCAAAAGAAGGTCGCCTTGTCGTGACTCCTGGGCATGCACCCAGCAAAAGAAGGTCGTCTTGCCGTGACTGCTGGGCGTGCACCCAGCAAAAAAAAAGGTCACCTTGCCGTGGCTACTTGGCATGCACCCAGAAAAAGAAGGTCGCCTTGCCGTGGCTGCTGGCCATGCATGAATTGGCCAAATTATGCACTAAGTATCTTCCTTTTATCCTATTTTATACAGCAGTAATGCAATTCAAATTTCATTTATTTCATGTTTACATGCTATAGCGTTACAGAGTGCAACTTTGTTAGTTATGTATTTGGATGGCTACTCTTAGTATGCACCTGTTCACACCCATTTTCTTTTCGGAAGTGATGGTCAGTCTTTTGTTATTTATGAAGGGGTTCCTCCATCATTTACATTACATTTATCTATGGATTCCCCGTATATTCTCATATTTAGAATCCCCATATAACGAGTATTAATCCCATTTACAGACATCTTGTCATTTCTCCGTTATATTGCTGTATTATCTATGTAGGAATAATATCCTCTAATACATTTCATTTCTTCATCATTATTTTAGAAACAACTGAGCTGTCGAATCCTAACAATGGAATTAGTGAGATCCCGGAGATCCAAGAATCCGTAAGTATCATAGAGGGGGATGCGTGTGTGTCATCAGATCATGGGGTGTGAATGACTCGTCCAGTATTATCCCCCATACAACCATGGTACGTCTCTATTCTAAGTGTAGATGACCCTATGGTGTTAATTACATGTGAATTACAGGGAATCTGTCACCAGGTTTATGCTATTTGGTCTGAGAGAAGCATGATGCAGGGACAGAGACCCTGATTCCATGTGTTGATTACTTTACTCGGTGGAGCAGTTGTGATAAAATCACTATTTTTTTCTGCTGCAGAGCTCTGAATGCTGAGTCTTGTATAACCCTGCCCACACCATTGATTGGCAGCTTTCTGTGTACACTGTGCATAGGCAGAAAGCTGCTAATCAGTGGTGGAGGCAGGGGTACAGAGCAATAGGACTACCTGGCTAGACAGATAGTCTTCTAGTGATAATCTACTGATTTTATTGAAACAGCCACACACAGCCTAGTAAGTAACACATCAATGGAATCAGGGTCTCTGCCCCTACATCATGGTGCTTTCAGAATACATAGCAAACACCTGGTGACAGATTACCTGTAAGTCCTCCTCTGTGTGATCTCCCACATTATCCAGAATGTTATAGTAATGTATGATGACCGTTGCAGGGCGGCTCCAGGATTTCGTGGGCCCTGGGCGAAAGAGTCTCAGTGGCCCCTTTAACACATACCACGATTCATGATGCACAGATACCGCAGATAATATATATATATATATATATATATATATATATATATAGTACAAGGCCGAAGATTTCACTTCTTACATTACATGAGCGATATCTATTGTAAATTCCACAATAACTCAGAAAGCGGCGAATCCTCACAGCTCACAGTGCAGACCGGACAGTAATGTCCTCCACACAGTATAATGGCACCACATAGTCCTCTATACCGTATTATGAGCTCCATATATTGCTCCATATAGAATAATGGACCCCATAAAATGCTCCACGCAGGCTGTGCCCCCATATAATGCCCCATGCAGGCTGTGACCCCACACATAATGCCCCATGCAGGCTGTGCCCCCCACATAATGCCCCATGCAGGCTTTGACCCCCCACATAATGCTCCATGCAGGCTGTGACCCTCACATAATGCCCCATGCAGGCTTTGACCCCCCACATAATGCCCCATGCAGGCTGTGCCCCCCCCACATAATGCCCCTTGCAGGATGTCCCCCTCCCACATAATGGCCCATGCAGGATGTCACCCCCCATATAATTCCCCATGCAGAATGTCCCTCCCACATAATGCCCCATGCAGGCTGTGCCCCCCACATAATGCCCCATGCAGGCTGTGCCCCCCCACATAATGGCCCATGCAGGATGTCACCCCCCATATAATTCCCCATGCAGGATGTCCCCTCCACATAATGCCCCATGCAGGATGTCCCACCCCACATAATGCCCCATGCAGGATGTCCCCCACACATAATGCCCCATGCAGGATATCCCCCCCACATAATGCCCCATGCAGGATGTCACCCCCCATATAATTTCCCATGCAGGATGTCCCCCCCCCACATAATGCTCCATGCAGGATGTCCCACCTCACATAATGACCCATACAGGATGTCACCCCCCATATAATGCCCCATGCAGGATGTCACCCCCCCATATAATGCCCCATGTAGGATGTCACCTCTCACCCCATATATTGGCCCATGCAGGATGTCACCTCTCACCCCATATAATGCCCCATGCAGGATGTCACTTCTCCCCCCATATAATACCCCATGCAGGATGTCACTCCCCCCATATAATGCCCCATGCAGGATGTCACCCCCCATATAATGCCCCATGCAGAATGTCACCTCTCACCCCATATAAAGCCCTATGCTGGATGTCACTCCCCCCCCCATATAATGACCCATGCAGGATGTCACTTCTCCCCCTCATATAATACCCCATGCAGGATGTCACCCCCCTATATAATGCCCCATGCAGGATGTCCCCCCCATATAATGCCTCATGTAGGATGTCACCTCTCACCCCATATAATGCCCCATGCAGGATGTCACTCCCCCCCATATAATGCCCATTGCAGGATGTCACTTCTCCCCCCCATATAATACCCCACGCAGGATGTCCCTACCTCCCCCCCATATAATGCCCCATGCAGGATGTCACTTCTCCCCCCATATAATGCCCCATACCTCCATACATAAAAAAAAAAATCAAATGCTCACCTCACTGCTCACCAGCTGTGGAGAGGTAAGTATTGTGCCGGCCGTGGTCCTGGGCAAGCATTGAGGGGGGGGGGAGCAAGGCCCACCTACTCAGGGCCCCGGCACTTGCCTGGGTGTGCAGGGTGCTAGCGCCAGGTCTGCCCAGCGTCCGGTTTGTATCCTCCCAACATCATATCAGTGTAAATCATCTGGGACATAATATGGGGGGAGAAGTTTTTGCACCTGTAACTTTTTTCCTGCATCTTCAATAAATCAGTATTATTTCTTATTCTTTTATAGAGCGTGGTGGATTCATTGGTTCCGGCGAGAAAGCCGCATATGAGCGACTATGAAACTTCCAAACTCATCAGCAGTGGAAATTTTGGGTGAGATTTCTGTTGCCATAATCCACATTTCTCAGGGTTCCCTATGACAATGCTTCTGCCCCTGCACTCTGCCATTCAGTGTTATCATAGGGAAATTATGTGATCTGTAGCAAATCAAACTGTAAGGAAAGCGATTTAAATAATATAATTACATATAATATAATATATAATAATATAATATTATTACATTCGCCTGTGCTAGACTCTCATCTGTTCTTATGCTGCCTCCTCCACCTGAGCTTTTCTGCTCTCCACTCTGATCTTTGTTTTGATGGGGGGGGCTCCATTATGAAGCTGATCAGAGAAGTTGGCTACACATGGTCACATGAAGGGTGACACCATATTGACGTCAATGACATCTACACCCTCCACCATGACCATGTGGGCCCAATCACTGGCCTCAGCAGCAGAAGAGAGCCCTGGAGCACATTCATTTTGGACCAATTTTATTTGCACTAAATTGTATTTGGTCAGTTATAGCGAATCTGCCCAAAGAGAATTTCAGTAGATTCTCGTATCTATAATGTGACCTGGGTGATGGCTCCGGCAGAAGTGGCATTGTGGAGACCTCCAATAGGTGATCTATGTAGTGCTATTTTATGTATTTCTAGATGTGGATTTATAGTGGCGGCCAGACTTCTAGTATTAAACATATGCAAATTGTCTCTTCTGAGAGGAAGCAAACTAGAACTCCACCTATAGGAAGTAGCAAACCTAAAAGTCAATATCGACCCTTTAACAAGCCTTGTCACATGACTTAGGATAATAGCCAAAACCAAAATCTCAATTTGCAGGAACTGTGTTCTGGGGTACTGCCCCTCTTCAGTGCAAAGTGTGAGATATGGTTTGACTGGGTGAGAGGTGTCTGACCGGTATCCAAGGGGTTGACATTTCTCCTTGCGGACATGAGGAGACTTTTAAGCCACAATGCTCCTCTGGGAAATAGGATTGCTACTTCCCATAGGTGGCACTAGGGTGCTAGTTCTCTTCCTCTCTGAAAAGAGACAATTTGCATATTTCCCAGAAGAGCATTGCAGCTTAAAAGTCTCCTCACCTTGACATGCTTAACATGGCTTTTTCCGCAAGGAGAAACGTTACCGCTTGGATCCCGATCAGATGCCTCTTACCCAGCCAAACCATATCTCACACTTTGCACTGATGAGTGCTTGTACCCCAAAACATAGTGTCCGAAAATTGAGATTTTGGTTATGGCTATTATTCCATGTCATGTGATAAGGCTCGTTAAAGGGTCGATATTGACTTTTAGGATTACTACTTCCTATAGGTGGCACTAGAGTTCTAGTTCTCTTCCTCTCTGAAGAGACAATTTGCATATTTCTCAGAGGATCATTGAGGCTTAAAAGTCTCCTCACCTTGACAAGCTTAACATGTCACTCTCCGCAAGGAGAAATGTTACCAGGATACCAGTATTAAACATATAATGATTTCTATATATGGATTATTAATAAGGATTTATTATAACCGATGGATTCTCCTTCTCTCCAGGGCCGTCTACTTAGTGCATCATAAAGACTCACACCAGACCTTTGCTATGAAGAAAATGGCTAAGCGGAACCTAAATACTGCACAGAGATTGGAATGGGCCTTTCTGGAGAGGGACATCTTAACATTTGCTGATTGTCCCTTTGTGGTCTCCATGCTCTGCTCCTTTCCAACTAGATCTCACCTGTGTATGGTCATGGAGTATGTAGGAGGTAAGACACATCTATTGTATTATATTCAGCCCATGTCTGCTTTCATCTTATCACTGCTCATATCATTAGGACATTGTTGGTTACTTCCCCACAGAGCATTTACTATAGGTTATCTATTACCAAGATGCTCGTAAATTCATTGATCTTGGTGCAGGGGCGCTATGGGGCTCATCAGTCGGAGGGGGTCTGTCGACGCTCAGCAGTGGGCAGCATCCCTCCACCTGTCATCACAATTTCAGCGGTATTTGCTTCTTCAAGGAGGTGGGGCTGGTGGGGGCAAAAATACTGAGTAGGTGGCTAGTAGGGGCCAAAATACTGAAAGGGGGCCGTATGACTAGATATGGGGGGACTGTGAATGCTGAGTGGAGGTCATCATATTAAGTGGGGTGCTGTGGGGGTCCTCACTCTGTATGGAGGCCCCCATTCTGTGTGGGGACATCATACTGAGTGGGGAGTTATGCGGACCATTATATTGTGTGAGGGACTGTGGGAACCATTATCCTGAGTGGGAGGGTTGCTGTGGGTGCCATCACACCGAGTAGGGGGTTGTGGCTGGCCTCCTTCTAAGTGGTGGCCTCCTTAGGAGGATTCACTGTGGGGATACCATACTCATTGAGTGTGGGTGTGGGCATTTTTGGGAGCATCATACTCTAAAATGGCCATAAAAGTTGTATTGCTGGTGAGAACACCAAGCTGCTTCAACAGGGATATAAATATATTTATTTTTTATTTTTTAGGGTGGGGGGCAATTACAACTTTTGATATGGGGTCTTGTGATTTCTATGTACGCCATTATCTGTGTGATCTCCCCAGGATGTTTCCGCTCACTGCTCATTATACATCATGGTTATCTGCTCGTGGTATATCATGGTCATCTGCTGTATAAACCCCTCACTGGTCATATTTCCTTTCTTCTATAGGTGGAGACTGTGGGACCCTTCTAAGCACCAGGGGTCCTTTCTCTGTCCCCATGGCCCGCTTGTACTTTGCAGAGGCGGTACTTGCCGTGGAATACCTGCATAGTTACGGTGTGGTGCACAGAGACCTGAAGCCGGAAAAGTAAGTGCCCCCGTAGTATAATAAAGTGGGGAAAGTTGTCATTTATTATCATTCAGTCTGTGAGGCTAAAACCATCTTCTCTTTTGCAGCCTCCTGATTACATCTACTGGACATATTAAAGTTACCGATTTTGGGATTTCAAAACTTGGTCTAATGATACCGAAAACTAACACCTACAAGGAATTAGCAGTGGACATCTCCAGAGAGTTCCAGGACCGTGAGGTCAGCATCACCTACAAGAACTTAGCTTGTTATTTGCAAATCTCATCACACTATTGTCTCTTCTCTACGTTCTTCCTTTCTAGAGAACTTTTCCACTAATATTTTATCTTCTGCATTGTGTTTTAACGATGATAACTTGTCATAATAATTGTTTCATCGATTCTCATCTCTATGTTCTGTTGGTTTCCAGTTCTGTGGCACCCCATGTTACATAGCCCCAGAGATCATCCTGAAAGAAGGCTATGGAAGACCTGTTGACTGGTGGTCATTGGGGATCATCCTGTATAAATTCCTGCTGGGATGTGTACCATTTGATGCTGATTCCCTCACTGAGCTTTATAAAAGGGTTGTCATTGGTGAGTAGAATAATCCGATCATTGCGTTGATTGGTTACATTTGTTTAGTTATTTCCTTTGCTTTATGTTACAGTCCAGTAAAGAGGTTTTATTTTCTGTAATTTTCTATGTAACAGGAGAACTAATTTGGAATTGTGATCGCGCTCCACCCCTGGATGCTCAGAATCTCATCACTGAGCTGCTCAGAAGAAATCCTGTGCATAGACTTGGGACAGGTAACAGATATACTAGTATTAATATTCCCTTATTAGACCAAGGACATATCGCTCATGTCCATGAAGATCAGCATTTCTCTATCAGCTCATCTACTGTATTTCTAGTTCTCCACACTAAGACTTTCAGTTTATTTCCTTCATGTCGGCTCAGTTTTGTCATTAGTTCAGATTACGATAAACTGTTCAGATATGGAGCCATCCCTGACTATGTCCGCATCACTTTTGTTTTTCTTTTTCTAGGAGGAGCATTTGAGATCAAGGTTCATCCATTCCTGAGTGACTTGGACTTTGACAACATTCTGAGCCAGGAGCTGGAGTATGTTCCTCAGCTTGTTTCAGACGCAGACACCAGCTTATTTATCAGTAAGTAGAAGGAGACGTCATCTAGACTAAGCGACTGTTTGTCTCATCTTCCCTAATATGTGATCATCTGTTCCCATTAATATTAGTGATAAATAGTGACTGTGTTATACTGACAACCTCTAATAATACTTCATTACCTATTTCTTGTAGATCATTCTGATATAAACAAACATCTGGTCTCAAAGGATGAGGAAGGCACAAGTGAGAACAATGAGAGCCTTGACTTCCAAAATTTTACGTCATCTTCTGAAAAGCTTTGTAAAGTAAGTATGTGATTAATAAATCCAAAACATGTAAAAAAAATGTAAAACAACTCTAAAAGTACATAAAAAAAATATTTTATATCTTATTTTTATCCGTATTTAGCTGTGTATCATCGCTACCAGGATGGTGAACAATGAGGATCCCAATGCCCCTCCAGAGTATACACCAGAAACCAACACAAACATCTCAGAAATGTGAGTAGATTATAAAGGGTCATTACTTCATTACTGGGAGTTCCAGGCTGATCTATGTACACAACACCAAATATAGGACATAAATATCAGAATATCAAATGCAGCATTCACCGCTTCATGGTTAACGGTCATTGTACTTTTGGCTTCAGAAAATGCAGAAGATAACAGCCCATAATTGTGGCAGGTCATGCATTTTTAGCACTGCCTACTCTGTAGGAGAGCTGTAGTATTACTTGCCAGCCATTCTTGGTAGTTGTGTTCTGATCCATGGAAGGTAGTTTTGAGCAGAAAACCTTCCCCACTATGACAGTCATATGTCCTATTAGGCCTTATAGTCAGTGTTCTTATAGTGAGACAACCCATTTTATACTGTGTTTACTTACGATTTACATGTTTTTCTTCTTCAAACAGGCAGAAAGAATCTGTTCCTGTATGTAATACAGACGATGCTGTTACCATCTTGCCACCCTCATCCCCATTGCCAGGTATGTACATGTCTACAGCACCAACAATGTGAATGTTGACTTCAAGGCTCAAATATTTCCACATGGTTTTTCTGGTCTACTATGTTATCCATGTTTCATGGATCTCAGCTATGTTGACCATGGGTTCGTACTGTATCCCTATTTCCCTAATTTTGTACAGGAGTTTTTTTTCATGTATTCTGTATATTACGTTGCATCATCTATTAACCTAGTGAGATATAGCGACTGTGTTATACTGACACCCTCTAACAATCCTTCATTACCTATGTCTTGTAGATCACTCTGATGAAAACAACCATCTGATCTCAGAGGATAAGGAGGGCACAAGTGAGGACGATGAGAACTTTATCTTCCGAATATTTGCATCATCATCTTCTGAGAGGCTTTCTAAAGTAAGTATGTGATCGATAAATCCAAAATATGTACAAAAAAAGGATCTATAAAATTAAAAAGTATGTATATTTAATAACTTATTGTTATCCACATTTAGCACTCTACCACCACTAACGGGATGGTGAACAACGAGGATCCCAAGGCCCCTCCAGAGTGTACACCAGAATCCAACACAAACATCTCAGAAATGTGAGTAGATTATGGGGTCATTACTGGGAGCTCCAGGCTGATATATGTGCACAACACCAAATATAGGACATAAATACCATAATATCAAATGTAGCATCCACCGCCCCATGGTTATGGGTCATTGTGCTTTCAGCTTTCGGAATTGTTGGAGATAACAGCCTATAATTGTGGCCGGTCATGCACTTTTAGTGCTGCCCTCACTGTAGGAGAGATGTAGTATGAAATGCCGGCCATTCTTGGTAGTTGTTTTCCTCTCAGCTCTCTATAAAAGGTAGTCTTGAGCAGAAGACCTTCCCCACTATGACAGTCATATGTCCTACTAGGCCTTATAGTCGGTGTTCTTCTAGTGAGACAACCCCTTTTATATGGAGTTTACTTGAGATTTACATGTTTTTCTTCTTCAAACAGGCAGAAAGTATCTGTTCCTGTATGTAATACAGACGATGCTGTTACCATCTTGCCACCCTCGTCCCCATTGCCAGGTATGTACATGTCTACAGCACCAGCAATGTGAATGTTGACTTCAAGGCTCAAATATTCCCACATGGTTTTATACAATACTATAGGTCTCTTATGTTATCCATATTATGACAAAGCAGATCCTATAAGAATATATTGTTACTGATTTTTTTTTAAATTTTTCATCAGAATTTCCATCTCATGAAGAAAGAAAATCGGCAATAAATCTGAGTATGGAGCAACAAAACTCAGAAAATGGAAAAAATGGGAAAAAGAGACGAGGTAAGTGTGAGAATCAACTCCATGTTGTGTGATGTCAGTGAGAATAATTCATGTGGAGTAGATGTCATCTGTCAGTGATGGGATTGTCACATGTATGATTGCTGACAATGACCCCTGACCTCTGTATGATAATATTCCTCTGCCGTCCGGCCACAGTGACTGCACAGCATTATCATGTAATATGGAGTCCCATCACTTACATTATATTTATTTCTCTTCTCATAGGTTCCATCTTCCGCCGGATCTTATCATCCTGCCGGCGTGGATTATCCAGGGCTGCTCGCGCATTTGCATGCTGTCACTGTTGCCCTAAAACCATCTAAAAGACGGGACACCTAAGCATCCAGCGCCCTGAAGTCCAGCAGATCCATCATCACTGCTGGAGCTGTATAGAAGGACCTTCACCATCTACCTGTGGCCTTCTGACTGGTCAACCTGGACAAGTTTCAGTAACGCCTCTGTCATCGGGCTCCGCGGTATTCATACTGCTCGTCTGACGTGTCATTTACTGATCACCTGGTATCTGACCTCGGCTATCTTCCTGACTTTGATTTATTCTATTGACAATGTTCACGATTTTATTCATCCCATTATTAATTAAAAAAAAGTAAAATCTGTTACTGTTGCTCTGATTCCTTTTTGTCTTGAATTCACAAATACTTGTAACTCACTAATTGCTCTTCTTCTCACTAAATGTATTTCTCATTATCCTTAATGCAGCAGTCAGTCTCATATTTCTGTCCAGCAATTACACTGGTGCATCCACCCTGTACCAGTCATTACACTCATCCACAAACCTCTCCACACTGCTGCACAGTCCTGCATCTCTACCATATCTACACTCCAATGAGCTAAGATTAACATCCTCCATAATCAGGACCTCCCACTCTCATGTCCAAGACATTTTCTCTGCTGCACCAGCTCTCAGGAGTGCACTACTGCAGGCAATCAGGTTCATTCCCACTATCAGAGATTTTAAGTGTGCAGTAGAAACAGATTATTTGTGGCAGGACTGTCAAATCACCTCACTATTCTAAGTTTTTCCTACAGCACTCAGTAGCACTTAATATTTGTACATATACAGATAATGGTTGGTGACTGGTTCATGCAGCCTTAATTCCACAAAGATAGAAATAAAAGGTCAACATGTTTCATACATCCAAACCATCCTTAATCATGGCAGAAAAACATAATTTTAAGTTCCCACTATGAATATTTGGTGAGATATCACAGCTGTGTATTTTCACAGCACAAAGAACGCATCTTACAGATCAGCAAATCACAGTGTGCTGACGCTTAGTGTTGTAGTTTTGAACAACACCATTCATTTTATCATATAATGTGTTGAAAAATGAGAAAAAATGCCAGGTTTGGGTTCCTTCATTTTACAGTGTGTATTGTGTTGTAAAAACAAACTGACAAAATGATTCAGAGTCAGTAGTACGATTACTGTGATACCAAACTTATAAGGTTTATATATATATATATATGTATATATATATATATATATATATACAGTACAGACCAAAAGTTTGGACACACCTTCTAATTTAAAGATTTTTCTGTATTTTCATGACTATGAAAATTGTACATTCACACTGAAGGCATCAAAACTATGAATTAACACATGTGGAATTATATACTTAACAAAAAAGTGTGAAACAACTGAAAATATGTCTTATATTCTAGGTTCTTCAAAGTAGCCACCTTTTGCTTTGATGACTGCTTTGCACACTCTTGACATTCTCTTGATGAGCTTCAAGAGGTAGTCACCGGAAATGGTCTTCCAACAATCTTGATGGAGTTCCCAGAGATGCTTAGCACTTGTTGGCCCTTTTGCCTTCACTCTGTGGTCCAGCTCACCCCAAACCATCTCGATTGGGTTCAGGTCTGGTGACTGTGGAGGCCAGGTCATCCGGCGTAGCACCCCATCACTCTCCTCCTTGGTCAAATAGCCCTTACACAGCCTGGAGGTGTGTTTGGGGTCATTGTCCTGTTGAAAAACAAATGATGGTCCAACTAAACGCAAACCGGATGGAATAGCATGCCGCTGCAAGATGCTGTGGTAGCCATGCTGGTTCAGTATGCCTTCAATTTTGAATAAATCCCCAACAGTGTCTCCAGCAAAGCACCCCCACACCATCACACCTCCTCCTCCATGCTTCATGGTGGGAACCAGGCATGTAGAGCCATCCGTTCACCTTTTCTGCATCGCACAAAGTCACGGTGGTTGAAACCAAAGATCTCAAATTTGAACTCATCAGACCAAAGCACAGATTTCCACTGGTCTAATGTCCATTCCTTGTGTTCTTTAACCCAAACAAGTGATCTCTGCTTGTTGCCTGTCCTTAGCAGTGGTTTCCTAGCAGCTATTTTACCATGAAGGCCTGCTGCACAAAGTCTCCTCTTAACAGTTGTTGAAGAGATGTGTCTGCTGCTAGAACTCTGTGTGGCATTGACCCGGCCTCTAATCTGAGCTGCTGTTAACCTGCGATTTCTGAGGTTGGTGACTCGGATAAACTTATCCTCAGAAGCAGAGCTGACTCTTGGTCTTCCTTTCGTGGGGTGGTCCTCATGTGAGCCAGTTTCTTTGTAGCGATTGATGGTTTTTGCAACTGCACTTGGGGACACTTTCAAAGTTTTCCCAATTTTTCGCACTGACTGACCTTCATTCCTTAAAGTAATGATGGCCACTCGTTTTTCTTTACTTAGCTGCTTTTTGCTTGCAATAATACAAATTCTAACAGTCTATTCAGTAGGACTATCAGCAGAGTATCGACCAGACTTCTGCACAACACAACTGATGGTCCCAACACCATTTATAAGGCAAGAAATCCCACTTATTAAACCTGACAGGGCACACCTGTGAAGTGAAAACCTTTTTCGGTGACTACCTCTTGAAGCTCATCAAGAGAATGCCAAGAGTGTGCAAAGCAGTCATCAAAGCAAAAGGTGGCTACTTTGAAGAACCTAGAATATAAGACATATTTTCAGTTGTTTCATACTTTTTTGTTAAGTATATTATTCCACATGTGTTAATTCATAGTTTTGATGCCTTCAGTGTGAATGTACAATTTTCATAGTCTTGAAAATACAGAAAAATCTTTAACCGAGAAGGTGTGTCCAAACTTTTGGTCTGTACTGTATATATATATATATATATATATATATATATATATATATATATATATATATATACAGTGTTTAGCATAAATCAGTACACCCAAATAGATTTGTCAGCAAACCTGTAGTTTCCTTTCAGAATCATCATTTTATATGGGATACCATACTACAAAATACTCTCGCAAATTTGAGCCATTGAATGCAAACAAGATTTGGTATTTTGCAGACCCCAAAAAAGTAATTTTCTTAACAAACTCATTCAAGATCATGTTTCAAAAATGAGAACATCCCAGTAACAGTCTTAAGAGAAAAGCTAAGTTTAGACAACAAAATTATAATTAACAAGAACTGAACCACAGGTAAGTGTAATTATTCATTAAACAGATGTCCAGCAGACAGGTGTCTGTAAAAGGAAGTTACTTAATAAAGAAAACTCCTTCCCATTTCATGCTATCAGCAATGGCACCACATAGAAGGGAAATGTCACAAAACCTGAGAAAGAAAATAATTTCTTTGCAATAAATGTAAAGTCTACAAGAAGATCAGCAAAACTTTACTTATCAGTCAGAATACTGTAGCAAAAGTGATGCAAAACTATAACAAAGATGGAACTGCAACCATCTTACAGAGACGTCCAGGCCGACTATGGAAGTTAACACCTAAACAAAAGCGTCCTCTGATGAGAAGGGTAAGTGGTACCACATAGAAGAGAAATGTCACAAGACATTTCTGAGAAAGAAAATAATTTCTTTACAAAAAATGTGAAGTCTACAAGAAGATCAGCAAAGCTTTTCTTATCAGTCAGATGGAAGTTAACATCTAAACAAAAGCATCTTCTGATGAGAAGAAAATCGACAGGCAAATTCATTGCTATTAGCTGAAGAAGTAGAAAGCCAAACTAGGGTGAGTGTTTTCCATGACACGACACGGTGTACACTGCAAATGAATGGCATTCATGAGTGTCCTCCACAAAGGAAGCCTCTCTCCCTTAAAGCCCATGAACAATAAAAGTCCGTCTACAATTTGCCAGGGTCCATGCTTAAAACTATGAGGACTACCGGGACTCTATACTGTGTATGTGCATCTTATGTGTATGTCCGTATTTTATGTTTGTGTGCACTATGTATATGTGACGCGCCCTGGGCCTATGTGACGTAGCGTTGCGCACGCAGGGACTACCCGGAGCCGGATCTGATAGGGGTAGTAGTCTCGTGGCGGTGACCCGGTCCGTGCCCAGGGAGTCAGACTAAGTGGCGGTATATTAGCAGTAGATGTAGGATGACTACGCCACCCGTTGAATGCAGCTATGGAGCTGCCGCTGCAGGGCAGACCGCTGAGGCCGGTGGAAGGATGGTGCAGCGTGGATGGTATAACCCCCAACGGGAGGGGTATGGCCTCAGGGCAGCCGACGTGGAAGATGGGGGTAGCAGGAACCACTCAGAGACGATGCGGTGTAGTTCAGGGTCTTTACTGGTGACAAAGACAGACCCTCCCGGAGTACTTGCTAGCGATCGGGGCCTGGTCAGTCCTTGAGCAGATGGGATCTCCCCTGGCCAGGTGGAGTTGTAGGCCTTCCCAACTAACTGTACTCTTCTGGCTACCTTGCTAGAGGCGGGTAAAAGTAGCCCACGTCCCTGAGTGTACCGTGTGGTGCTCACCCGTATGGCCGGTGACTCGGGGCCTTCTAGTGCCTTCCGCTCCACGACGGCGGTGCTGGTCCCACGCGTGTGACCGTGCCTTCGGGTTTCTGGGCCAGAGGACTTGAAATCCCCTGCCGGACGGTTTCTGCTGCTGGGTAAGGGTTAGTCCCCACAGCCTCGGACTCCGGGTCCGGTGATAACTTCTCAGTCAGGGCGAGCTCTGCAGCTGCCAGCCCCTGACTCCTTGTAGCACTGCTCCCACAGAGCTCCTGTTGTTTCTTCCTATGCTGCTTCTCTTCTCTGTCTCTACTTCTGGCATGGCCCGGGAGCTGGGCCCAGCCGTAGCCACAGCTCCCTGTCCGCCCTCCTGGCTCAACTCTCCCTTTGAACTCTCTAACCCTGCCTCAGCCCCAGGTTTATATAGGGGAAGTCCTTCCCCTCCCAGGACTGGGCAGGAGGTGTGGCATGCATAGGATTCCTGACCAAGAGACCTCCCACCTGCTCTCAGACATAACATTGCTGTTACTGTGGAAACCAGACCCCTGGGGTGCCACATATGCATACGTTAAAATGTGTATAGAGTATTAGCATGTGCAAATTTTATATGTGTGCCTAATATAAATATACATGGAAATGTATATGTAGGTGGTGCCTGATGGAGGGTGGGGGGCCCAGATCAGAAGTCCTGATTAAGGGCCCTTCACTGTCATTGTCTGCCCCTTATATAAACAGTAAAATCCTCTTTAATAACTGGACTTCCATTGGGGTGGACTTCTCATAGATGGCCAGTATGCATACTATATTGTGAATCTGGGCATCTCTCACAGAAAATCTGATCTGGATATGAGGGTGGTCTTCTATAAGCGGTGATGTTTTGGAGAGATTTAGGGAAAAGTCCCAATTCTTATCCATCGATCTGGTAATTTGAGTAAAATATTTGTGTTGATAACTGATCACAAAGTCACAAAATATGTAAGATTTGGCATAACCTGGTTCATTTTTCAAAAAGTTATGCTCAATTTTTTTAGCACCAAGTTTTGTTGCTTTTTTGTAGACTTACACTAACTTAGTATATTGTGTGAGAATTAAATGAATTATGAATTAGTTGGCGCATTTTACCACACTCTGGGGGTCCCTGACAGTCCTTCTTTACCGGCCCTGTAGTGATGCCAATGTAAACTTCCAAGTGACCGCGCAGTCAATCACTGTCACGAATGCAGGACAACCTATGATTAGCTAATTTTTGGGAAATCCTTATAACAAAAGGGGATTGAAAATATTTACAATTATTTTAAAAGCATTAAAAAAAAAACAGACCCAATACTTATAATTAGTTTGTTGAAAGTAGTCTAATTAAAGGGAGCTGAAAGGATTAGAGATTATGAACCCGATTCACCAGTGTTTTTGCCAGAAAACTGGCATAAAGCTCTTGAAAAGTTGCAAAGTTTTGTGACTTTTCCCATTTTCACATAATTTTAACTTCTTTAAAGCCCAAGACGTACTGATACGTATCTGCGCCCTGGGACTTAAGAGCCTGATATGTATTAGTACATCTTTGCGATCGCGCCCGCACACAGGCTGTGTGGGCGTGATCGCCGCCGGGTGTCAACTGATTGTCACAGCTGACACCCGGTGCTATGTGCTGGGAGAGGTCCCGCACATTAACCCCCGCAATGCTGGGATCGAAGTCGTTCGCAGCATTGCGGGGGCAAGGGGAGGTGATCGGGATAGTCACCTCTCCTGCCGGTTTCCAGCAATGTGTGCCGCGGCTTCCCGGATGTTGCCATGATGACCCGATTCACTGAGGGGTGCAGTTTTAAGAATGGTGTCACTTTTGGGTATTTTCAGTCATAAAGACCCCTCAAAGTGACTTCAAATGTGATGCGGTCCCTAATAAAATGGTTTTGTAAATTTTGTTGGAAAAATGAGAAATCGCTGGTCAATTTTAACCCTTATAGCTCCCTAATAAAAATAAATTTGGGTTCCAAAATTGTGCTGATGTAAAGTAGACATATGGGAAATGTTATTTATTAACTTTTTTTGTGTGACATATCTCTCCGATTTAAGGGCATAAAAATTCAAATTTTGAAAATTGCAAAATTTTCTAAATTTTCGCCAAATATCTGTTTTTTTCACAAATAAACACAAGTGATATCGAAGAAATTTTACCACAATCATAAAGTACAATATGTCATGAAAAAATATTCTCAGAACCAGGGGGATCCGTTGAAGCGTTCCAGAGTAATTACCTCATAAAGTGACAGTGGTCAGAATTGTAAAAATTGGCCTTCTCATTAACGTGCAAACCACTTTGGGTTGTAAAGGGGTTAAGGACTCTACTTGCATATACAGTCATGGCGGAAAGTGCTGGCACCCTTGAAATTGTTTCAGAAAATTACACATGTTTTATTACACGCATGTTTATTTCCTTTGTGTTTATTGGAACAACACAAAAAAACTGAGAAAAAAAAGGCAAATTGGACATAATTTCACACAAAACTCCAAAAATGGGCCGGAATACATATATATATTTTTGATGGGACAACACTGAAGATGCGACACTTTGATACAATGTACAGTAGTCAGTGTACAGCTTGTTTAACTGTAAATTTGGTGTGCCTGCAAAATAACTCAACACACAGCCATTAATGTCTAAACAGCTGGCAACAAAAGTGAGTACACCCCTAAGTGTGTTCTCAGCTGATGTTATTTGTTGGTTTTTCTTTGCATCCCGAACAATTTTCTTGGCAGTTCTGGCTGAAATTTTTGTTGGTCTACCTGACTGTGGTTTGGTTTTTACAGAGCATCTGATTTTCCATTTGTTAATCACAGTTTGAACACTGCAGACTGGCATTATCAATTCCTGGGATATCTTTTTGTATCCCTTTCCTGTGTTATACTCTTTTTGCCTCCCTTTCCTGTGTTATACAGTTCAACTACCTTTTCCCGTAGATCCGTTGATAATTCTTTTGCTTTCCCCATCTCAAAATCCAGAAACGTCAGTGGCTGGATCCCAGAAACTCACTCAGCTTTATGCACACACACTGATTACAAGCAAACAGGTCATACGTGAGGATGTTACCTTTAGTAGCCATTCAAACCCATTTGTGTCAAATTCTGTGCATGTTATCAGGCCAAAATCATCAGGGTATGTAAACTTTTTGATCAGGATTATTTGGATGTTTTTGGTTGTCATTAGTGATGAGCGAGCACTAAAATGCTCGAGTACTCGTTGCTCGGGTCGAGCAAATTGAAATACTCGGGTGCTCAACCCGAGCAATGAGCCCAATATAAGTCTAGGGGAAACTTGAGCATTTTTCAGGTGGCTCCCCACGGCGGTCTGCAGAGGGCCTAAAAATTGCCCAAATCGATGGGAACTGTGCTCAAATGACATGTGAACAGCATGGGGAAGACCCCTGGAAGCATCTCTGACTCCCAGATCACTGCTGTCAACAACGTCGTCAGAGTATTACGCCACTTTTACGGCGTAAGGAACATCCTTTCCAGGGTGATGACTTGTATATAAGGCAAAATAAATAAACAAAAACACAAATACTCCTACACACCTTGGGCTATGTTCACACGTAGCATTTTTGACACGTTTTTGCACTTTTACATTGCTTTCAACCAAGACAAATGCATTCACCAGGAAATGTCATTTTAACATTTTACAACCTTATCTGGCCATGTGGTGTGTGACACATCATCAGACACATGCATACAGTGCTGAAAAGACATGGGAACAGCAAGGGGAAGACCTCTGTAAACATCTCTGAATCCCAGGTCACTGCCTAAATGTGTGCCCATCATAAGTGATCCTTGGCACATGCGAAGATGCCTCCCGCCATGCACCTGTCGTTGCAGACTTGCAACAATCACCGTCCACGTCCTTGTCCCACTGCAGTGTTCAGTTGTCCCTACCCCATTCCTTGGAATGCAAGCACAAGAATGCCGGCAGCCACCCACCCACAGGCTGCAATACTATACTGCCAAATTTTTGACAGCTGCTTGCACTTGAAATGTGGCCTTTTAGGCTCGTGGAGGCGGAAGCTTTTCATAACCTCATGCCGGCGGCGGCCGGGTGTCCATACTCGGTCCCCAGTCGCCACTATATTTCCCGGTATCGCCTCCGCCTTCCACAACCACGGGTCCAATAACATTACCCGTGCCCTCCCCAGTGCACTTACTGGGAAGGACCGCCTAACCACAAACACGTGGACAGGTGAATGTGGCCAGGGACGGTACGGAGCCAGTCCACAACTTTTTTTGCTAAGAGTTGTATTTAGCTCGGTGAAAGGACTGGCATAGAGGGAAACCGTATCTACCCTGCGCGTCATTTCTCCCAGAAAATCCTGTAATTGAGCTTGTTGCAGAAGCAATGGCAGCCCATCCAACATCAACTCGCACTTGTCAATGGTGCTTTGACACACACACATCTTTCTTTGCGCATTTAATTTCTTGAATACAGAGTTGGAAAATGGCCTGATCCGTAATGCGTTTTGAGAAATAACATGCATAAGCATGGCTGATCCGCATTAAAAAAGCAGCCATAGAGTGTCCAGGAACCTTCCCCCACACTTTTCTTAGCCAGGGCTGCTTTTCGGCAGGGTTGCACGGGCCCACCAGAGAACCAGAGACTCCTCCGGCGGGCCCTGGCTTCTCCTTCAGGAGAGTTCATAGTGCCGAGGTGAGGCCATGATGATGATAGAGGCCATCATCTGCTTAGTTTTCTGTTACTTGGAATGCAATTGCAAGTATGCAGCCAGCCACCCACCCACCCACAGGCCGCAACACTAAACTGACAGATTTCTGGGCAGCTCTTTGCACTTGAAATATGGCCTTTTAAGCTTGTGGAGGTGGAAGCTTTTCACAACCTCATGCAGGCGGCGGCCGGGTGTCCATACTCGGTCCCCAGCCGCCAGTATTTTTCCCGGTATCGCCTTCGCCTTCCACAAGCACGGGTCCCACAACATTACCCATGCCTTACCCAGTGCACTTACTAAGAAGGACTGCCTAACCACAAACACGTGGACAGGTGAATGTGGCCAGGGACGGTACGGAGCCAGTCCACAACTTTTTTTGATAAGAGTTGTATTTAGCTCAGTGAAAGGACTGGCATAGAGGGAAACCGTATCTACCCTGAGTGTCATTTCTCCCAGGAAGCCCTCTAAAGCTGCTTGCACTTGAAATGTGGCCTGAACATTACTGCTGGTACTTTTCTGTGGCAATTCTCTTGCCTCCTACCAGCCTGGAATATTTCCAGCAAACTATGGTACAACACCATGGTATTAGCACTGCCCCCAGTACCAGCAGCGAAGCCATCCTCAATTTCCTTCTCTGGAATTTTATTTGGTAGACTGAGTGGCTGCCAAAATAAATTTTCTCACAAAGGAGCTGATGATAGAGTGGCAGTAGGTTCAAGTTTCTCCAGCCTGTTAGATATTAGAGGGTGAACGGCAGCACATTGGATCAGTGGTTAGCACTGAAGTCTTGCAGCACTGGGATCCTGGGTTCAAATCCCAGCAAGGACAACATCTGCAAGAAATTTGTATGTTCTCCCACAGGGTTGGACAGTCCCACCAGAGAATTCTCTGGTGTGCCTTGGCTTCTACCTCAGGAGAGTTCATGATAGCGCTAACTTTGCAGCTGCTATGGGGCTCTTGAGCGGGTGAGAAAGGTTAGCCCTCAGAAACAAATCCTCTGGTGGGCAGAATGTTTTTCAATCTGAAACAGCTTCTCAGTGGGAGTTGTATTTCACAGCATGCCATATTCTTTAGCTCTGTGAAAGGACTGGCATATAGGGAAACCTTATTTACCCCGGTTGTCATTTCTCCGTCACCAGGTTCCGCCCATTGTAACACACGACCATGCCTGGCTGTATGTTCAGCGGTGAGAGCCACAGATCAAGCTGCTGTGTTACAGCTTTCAACAACTATGCAGCGCTGGGCGGTTTGTTAATTAAGCATTAAGCATGTTATCTTCAGCACAGCCTGCTGCTGTTTGGCCAAGGCAGTGCAGCAGTGCTGTCAGCTTGTGACTGATGTGGTCATTTTGGAGATGGAGGAGGAGGTGCATGAGCTGAACAATGTGATTACATTGAGGTTAAATTGGTGATGCTATTTTTTATACTAAAGAAAGATCCTATTGTTATGTTTTTTTATGTTATTTTTTATGACAAATGCATTCACCGGGAAAAGTCATTTTAACATTTTACAACCTAATCTGGCAATGTGGTGTCATCAGACACATCCTGTTTTATTTATGATGGAGGGACTCTGAAAGTCATAAAGCCTATTTTTATAGGAACATCAGACGGCCCTTACTATTCTTAAAAGGCCAGCAGTCGGCCCTAGCTATTGTTAGAGAGCCATCAGAGGGCTATGCTTTGTTGTTCCCATTATTAACAAGTGGGTCTCCTATACTGTTATTGCGCATCCAGTGACTGCAAGGGTTGTCAAAAATTTGGACGCAACCTAATACCCCTTTGAAGAGACATAGAGGAGGGTCTCAGTAAAAAAAATGTTCCCATTATAAAGGAGCGGGTCTTCTATAGTGGTAATGCCCATGCTGTGACTGCAAGGGTGGCCAAAATTTTTGAATAAAACACTAACAATTTAAAGACACAAAGAGCATGGCCACAGTAACAAGGTACGACATGTTCCCGTTAGAAAGGAGAGGGTCTGCTATACAGTTATATGGTATGCAGTGAATCCAACGGCTGACAAATTTTAGGAAAAACCCCACTAAGAATTTAAGGACACACAGAGCAGGGCCACATTAACAAGGTACGACATGTTCCCATTAGAAAGGAGAGGGTCTGCTATACAGTTGTAGGGTATGCAGTGAGTCCACCGGCTGACCAAGTTTAGGAAAAAACCCACTAAGAATTTAAAGACACATAGACCAGGCCACAGTAATGACAAATTCCCATTAGAAAGGAGAGAGTCTCCCATAGTGTTGGACTATGCAGTGACTGCAAGAGCTGCCAAAAATTTGGAGGCACTTCAATGGCCCTTGGAAGAGACGTGGAGGAGCGCATCATAAAAAATTGTTACCATTAGAAAGGAGCGGGCCTCCTATACTTGTAATGCCATGCACTAAGTGTATGGGCTGACAAACATTTACTCCTGGGGGGTATACATGAACATACTGTATAAAAAATTTTTTTTACGGGCATCATAAAAATGTAGCGCCCCGAGGGCTCGACCGCTACAGGGGTATTGCACCTCTGCCAGAGGTGTGATATTCCACTCCTGGGTAAGGATGGAGTATGGACCAGGGTTCAGTTAGCTGCATACAGCACACTCACCCCATTTCCGAGGGACAGCTCAACGGTGCTCCCATTAGACAGAAATGCAGGCACGACAGACCATGTCCCTGGCTGGAGTGGGGAGGGGGTAGGAATACCCAGTGATGTAGGAGCAGATAGGGGTTGGTTCCTGAGCGTAGATAGGAGCCCATTGTTTGCTGGTCACCTGGGCTCATGTTCTAGAGGGAGGTATAAAAGGTAGGCACCATCTTAGAACAGTGTTCAGTCAGAGAGAAGAAGTGACAGAGTGGGGGCCTCTGCAAGGGGCTCTTCTCCGTAGGCGGGCCTAGCCTCTGAGGCCCAGCCAGCACAGAGAGAAGAGAAGAAGAGAAGTTCAGTGAGTGGAGTAAGAGAAG
Source organism: Phyllobates terribilis (assembly GCF_046119375.1). Classification (NCBI taxonomy): domain Eukaryota; kingdom Metazoa; phylum Chordata; class Amphibia; order Anura; family Dendrobatidae; genus Phyllobates; species Phyllobates terribilis. The sequence goes on from NW_027364830.1 coordinate 78,449, forward strand.
GAGTTCAGCCAGAGAGGGCTGACAGGGAGCTGTGGCACAGTCTGGGCCCAGCTCCACGAGGCAGGCCTAGGGTGAAGGCCAGGAACAGAAAGGAACAAGAACAGAAAGGAACAAGAACAGAAAGGAACAGAAGAGAAAGAGAAAGAGAGAAACAGAAGGGCTCAGGAACAAGACGGCAGAAGGGACCCTAAGAACCAACGAGAATACAGGGTGAAGGGTCAGGCAGATTAAGGGTACCGGATCCCAAGTTGGTGGAGGAGAAACAGCCCTCAGCCAAAGACCGGAGGTCGTGATCATTTATTGGTGCGACACCTCATCAAACCTGCTAGGAAGGCACCATATAGGACAGCGGGGAACGGGAACCACATTTACCCGCACAAGTCTGCGGCAGCTGGACAAAAGTGGGTCACTGGTGAGGCAGGCAAGAGAAAGGATTGAAGGGGTCCTGTGTCATGCTCCTGAACTGCCTGGGGACGCAGCACGGCTCGGGCGGTCATTGCTGACAGAAGTGACCCGGAGTACATGAACTGTGAGTAAAAGACATTGGACTGCAGTACGTTGTCTGTGTACTCTTTCGCTCCTCCAGCACTAACGGCACTGGGACTCTCTGCACCATCACCCCCACCATCCACTACACTGCCCTGGGGCTGCACTCTTCCCGTGGGGAGTCACACTACCTCAGCTGCATACATCATCAGCCCCAGCGATCTGCCTTGCAGCGGCGGTTCATAATAACCGCAATCCACGGGTGGAGCAGTCGGACATCACTTAGGACGGCTAAAGGACTACCACTGGTCTGACCACCCTGAGCCACGGAACCGGGTCGCCACTACTACCCCCACCGTCTCCCTATTGCCCGGCTCCGAGTGCCCCACGGCCCAGGGGCGAGTCAAACACCCTTAAAAAAAATTATGTGGGTGTTGCATCATGGACCACGGTCACCCTGGTGATATGGTGGTGGAGGATGAGGAGAAGGAGGAGGACAAGAGCAAATAGCCAAAATCAGGAAGCGTATACCCATGTGTGGGTGTGAAAAGGTGCATGGGAATACACCTCCCAAGAAAAGACACTGGATTTGAGTTTATGTTACGCTGCTATCATTCGGTGGTGTTGAGAAGTCTGGCCCAATCCAGCCCTTGTTCATTTTTATAAGAGTCAGCCTGTCAGCATTTTCAGTTGACAGGAGGATGCGCTTATCAGTTATAATTCCACCAGCGGCACTAAAAACCCGATCTGATAAAACGCTGGCGGCAGGGTAGGCCAGGACCTCCAAGGCATAGAGAGCCAGTTCATTCCACATATCTAGCTTGGATACCCAATATTTATAAGGCACAGAGGAATCACGGAGGACGTTGGTACGGTACGGCAAGGTACTCCCTCAGCATCTTCCCAAACTTTGCACTCCTTGTGAGAGTACCCTGCGCCTCAGGGCCTGTGCGATGGGAGGGTCTGAGAAAACTCTCCCAGAACTTTGACAGTGTTCCCCTGCCTCTGCTGGATTGAAGTTGTGTCTCTCTCGCGTGTACTCCTTGGTTGTCGAACGAAGTGTGCCCTCTGCCTCCAGCGTTTTCAGATGGGAATTTTTTTAATAGGTCCGCAACAAGGGCCTTCTGGTACTGCCTCATTTTTGTACACCTGTCCGCCTCAGGAATAAGAGATATAAAGTTCTCCTTGTAGAGTGGGTCTAGAAGTGTCACCAACCAGTAATGACCTAAAATTTTGAGAATGCGAGGGTCATGGGAAAGGCAGCATAACATAAACTTAGCCATGCGTGCCAGACTACTAACAGGCAAGACTTCCGTGTCCTCACCAAGAGGATGACTGACCATGCTCTCCTCCTCCTCCTCTCTGTCCTCTGGCCATCCACGCTGAACAGACGGTATGACAGCTGTGCAGATAGCACCGTCTATAGTGCATGAAACTAGTTCCTGTCCTTCCTCCTCCTCCTCTTCCTCATTGTCACCCAATCCACGTTGGGATGAGATGAGGCTTGGCTGTGTGTAATCACCCTGTATGGTTAATTGCTCCATCTTATCATGCTCCGCCTGCAATGCATCATCTTTGATTGTGAGCAGAGAGCGTTTCAGAAGACAGAGAAGCGGGATGGTGACGCTAATTATGGCGTCATCGCCGCTCACCATCATGGTGGAGTCCTCAAAGTTTTGGAGGATGGTACATATGTCTGACATCCACGTCCACTACTGAGGTCTTATGTGTGGAGTCTGAACTGAATACCGATAGCCTTTTTGATGCTGGTACTCAACAACTGCCCTCTTCTGCTCACAAATCCTTCCCAACATCTGCAATGTAGAGTTCCAACGTGTGGGGACATCACACACCAGTCTGTGAGCCAGAAGCTGCAAACGCTGCTGAAACACTGCAAGGGCAGCGGAAGCTGTAGCTGACTTTCTAAAATGGGCACACAGGCGGCATACTTTAACAAGCAGATCCGGCAGCTCCGGGTAGGATTTGAGTAACCGCTGAACCACGAGGTTAAGCACATGGGCCAGGCATGGTACGTGTGTGAGCTCGCCTCGCCTCTGAGCCGCCACGAGGTTCCAGCCATTGTCACACGCGACCATGCCTGGCTGTAGGTTCAGCGGTTTGAGCCACAGATCTGCCTGCTCTTTCAGAGCTGTCCATAACTCTTCAGCATTGTGTGTTTTTTCACCTAAGCATATTAGCTTCAGCACAGCCTGTTGCCGCTTGGCCGAGGCAGTGCTGCAGTGCTTCCAGCTTGTGACTGATGTGGTCATTTCGGAGATGGAGGCTGAGGAGGAGGAGCAGGCTGAGGAGCATGAGGTTCAGGAGCTGTAGACCGTGGGGGCAACCCTGATTGACCTAGGGCCTGCAATCCTTGGCGTCGGGAGGACGTGTTCCGTCCCAAGGTCCGACTGGGTCCCGGCTTCCACTATGTTAACCCAGCGTGCCATCAGCGAGATGTACCGTCCCTGCCCACAAGCACTTGTCCACGTGTCCGTGTTTAGGTGGACTTTACCGGTAACTGCGTTGTTGAGGGCACGGCTAATGTTTTGGGACACTTGCTTGTGTAATGTGGGGACGGCACACTGGGAGAAATAGTGGCGGCTGGGGACAGAGTACCAAGGGACGGCCGCCGCCATCAGGTTGCGGAATGCTTCTGTTTCCACAAGCCTAAAAGGCAACATTTCGAGCCAAGCAGTCGTGAATTGTGAGAATTTAGTAGTGTGGCCTGTGGGACGTTGGCTGCATATTTGCGCTTGCATTCCAAGGACTGGAGTATGAACAACTGAACGCTGCGCTGGGACAAGGACATGGACGTGCTTCCTGATGCTGCTACTTGAGAGTGTGCAATGACAGGAGCAGGGCAGGAGGCATCTTTGTACTATGGACAGGGGATTGACTTGCATGCACAACAGCAGAAGAAGCAATGGTGCCACCTGTAGACACTGTTCCTGGACCCTGGTGTTCGGCCCACAAAGTCGAGTGCTTTGCTGCCATGTGCCTCATCATGCTGGTGGTGGTCAGGCTGGTCGTTTTGCCACCCCTGCTGATGCTGGTCTGGCTCGTGATGCAAATGGCCTTTTTGGAGTTATCGGCAGAGTCTTTAAAAAACAACCAGACTCGGGAAGACCTAACAGTTGTAGTGGCAACTTCCTTCATGTTGGTGTTACGGGAAATGGTAGCCTGCCTTCTGTCTGCGGCCACCACACTGCTTCTTCCTGCCTGTTGGGGTGCTCTGCCTCCCTCCCCCTGTGTGCTGCTGTCCTTGCTCTGCATGTCCTCCTGCCAGGTTGGGTCAGTTACTATATCATCCACCACCTCGTCTCCCACTTCTGCACCCTGGTACTATTCCTGACTTTCTGTCAATTGTGTCTCATCATCGTCCACCTCTTATGACAGTTTCCCACCGTCGCCTTCGTGTGACCGTGGCTGCTCAAATATTTGGGCATCGCTACACGTGATCTCCTCTTGCCCCGCTTCAAGTGGACCGGGCGAGAGGCCCGAATCTATAAATGGAAAAGTGAACAGCTCTTCAGATTGTCCAAGTGTGGGATCAATTGTCTCTGGGTACTCGGCATGGTGGGAGGAAGGAGGATCAGGGTGAGGAATATGAGGTCCAGACTCATGGCTACTGAGACTTGACCGTGTGGAAGACAGGGTGGTGGTGGTGGTGGTGGCTAAGTGACTGGAAGCATTATCCGCTATCCAACCAACAACCTTTTGACACTGATCTGGGTTCAATAGTGGTGTGCTGCGGTCCCCTAGAAATTGGGACAGGAAGGTCAGGCGAGAAGATGTGGGTGTTTGTTGTGGCACAATTTCGGCTTGCCCACGGCCTTGTACTCGGCCTCTGCATGCACCATTACCATCACGTCCAGTTCCCCGTCCCTTGCCACGTGCCTTGCCCATTTTAAATGGAGGATAGTATCTTCCACGCTCACTACAAATGATTGAGTTTGAAGCGAAGTTATATGTGATCGGTGTGATGGAGAAAACAGAGTTTTAAATACCTGGCCTGTAGGTAAGTAGTGTGAACAGCAAACTGCTGTGAATTGCTTCACTGACACACTGAAAAAATGGAGGCCAGAAATGGCAGTATTTTCTGACAACGTATATGTGATCTGTGTGACGGAGAAAACACAGTTTTAAATAGCTGGATTTCTAGCGCTCTAATATGGAAAGGACCTGGCTGTATTCTGCAGTGCCAACAAGCAAATGGTGCAGAAAAACGTTGTTCTCTGGATTGCTTTATAAGCAAATAATGAGGATTAAGATCCAAAGAAAAGTATTCCTCGCCCCTGAGACCTGGGCCTTTGTATAGAAATATCTAACAGCAGCAGAAGGCAGATTTGGAATGGAGCCTCTTGTGCTATATGCACTGCAGTCTGCTATATACACTGCCTGCCTGCCTATTTATACTGCCTGCCTGATATATCTGCAGATGGATTAGTCCTCAGAAGGACTGTTTGTTGAGATGTATATGTGTAATGTGCGGTTTTTCTCACTACACTACCTAATGCACGATCAAATCTCTCCCTAACGCAGCATCAGCTCTCCCTACACTGTCTGATCCGGAGTGACTGTGATGAGCATGGCGGCGCCAGGTCAGATATAGACCTGATGACGCTGTGCGGCCAGCCAATCACTGTAATGCCCACAACCAACATGGCTATGGCATTACAGTGCATGGCAGGCAATCCCTGCATGTTCATTGGCTCTGTAAAGAGCACCAAACATGCAGGGATGGGTCCCGACTTCCCGCCCGACCAACCCGGAAATACTCGGTGAGCGCAGAGCATCTCGAGCAGTGAGATACTCGGGCGAGCACCGAGCAGTAGCGAGCATGCTCGCTCATCACTAGTTGTCATTAAGATTTAAAAAGAGAAAACACAGAAATGTGACAGTAAATGGCTTCACCCAACCAATAACCATGAGTGGAGAAAAAGTGTTTTTGTTATCATTCATTTTTTCTGAAACAAGGCCAAGAAAGGAAAAATTCTGCCGGGGTATGTAAACTTTTGAGCAGAACTGTATATGCGCCAGCCCCAGTGTCTCCTATTCTATATACTCCAGCCCCAGTGTCTCCTATTCTATATACTCCAGCTTCTTCTGTGATGTATATGCTCTAGCCCCAATGTATCCTGTGATGAATATACGCCAGCCCCAGTGTCTCCTATTCTATATACTCCAGCCCCAGTGTCTCCTATTCTATATACTCCAGCTTCTTCTGTGATGTATATGCTCTAGCCCCAATGTATCCTGTGATGAATATACGCCAGCCCCAGTGTCTCCTATTCTATATACTCCAGCCCCAGTGTCTCCTATTCTATATACTCCAGCTTCTTCTGTGATGTATATGCTCTAGCCCCAATGTATCCTGTGATGAATATACGCCAGCCCCAGTGTCTCCTATTCTATATACTCCAGCTCCAGTGTCTTCTGTGACGTAGCTAATGTAGCCCTAATATCTCTTATGCAGAGGCGTCGCATGATAAAGCAGTGGGACACAAGCTCCCTGCCCTATCACTATCTCTTTCATATGCCACAGATCGCCATAGGCCTGCGGTTAACGAGATGTCAGCATCCTCACGCAGGTGGCTCGGTGACATCATTGCATCGCTCTGCTCTGCTGTCCCGCCATGGAAGAGGAGACAGAGGCCGTGATGTAGGGAATCAGGATTAAGTGAGATATTTTTTTAAATGATCGGGCAGTGGAGCCATCCTACTATATATCTGGAGTAGTGGGTCCATCATACTACATATGGAGTAGTGGGGCCATTATACTATATGTATGTGGGGCAGTGGGACCATCATAGTATATACAGGTGCATCTCACTAAATTAGAATATCTTCAAAAAGTTAATTTATTCCAGTTCTTCAATATTGTTTCAGTATGCTCCACAATCATGAGGAAGACTGCTGACTTGACAGATGTCCAGAAGGCAGTCATTGACACACTCCACAAGGTCCTAGAGTTCCAATTTTCATTTGGAAATCAAAGTCCCAGAGTCTGGAGGAAGAGTGGAGAGTCCACAATCCAAGCTGCTTGAGGTCTAGTGTGAAGGCTCCACAATCAGTGATGGTTTGGGAGGCCATGTCATCTGCTGGTGTAGGTCCACTGTGTTTTATCAAGACCAAAGTCAGCACAGCCGGCTACCAGGACATTTTACAGCACTTCATGCTTCCCTCTGCCGACAAGCTTTTTGGAGATAGAAATGTCATTCTCCAGCAGGACTTGGCCCCTGTCCACACGGCCAAAAGTACCAATACCTGGTTTACACACAACAGTATCACTGTGCTTGATTGGCAGCAAACTCGCCTGACCTTAACCCCATAGAGAATCTATTATAGAGAATCTATGGGGTATTGTCAAGAGGAAGATGAGAGACACCAGACCCAACAATGCAGATGAGCTGAAAGACAGCTTTTTGTATTGAAGAACTGAAATAAATTAACTTTTTGATGATATTCTAATTTAGTGAGATGCACCTATATATGGAGCAGTGGGACTATCATGCTATATATATGGAGGAGTGGGGGCATCATACTAAATATAGAGCAGTGTGTGTGTGTCACCCCAGGCCTGGATGCCACAAACAATAATCTGTTTCTGAAAGCAGGAGGGAGGTCCCCTGGTTAGGGACAATTAGCATACAGCACCTCCTGTCCCAGGCCAGCAGGGGGAGCTGGCTGCCCCTATAAAAGCTGGAACTGGGGGCAGGGTTAGAGAGAACTGGAAGACCTAGCTCAGGAGTGAGACTAGTCCCAGAGAAGGAGGGACAGTTCAGCTGTAGCTGAGGAGTCCGTGAGGCAGAGGAGAAACTGCAAGCCAGGGACAGAGGCGACGAGAGCCGGTCCTGGCAGAGAACCAATCTACTGGACATTGGGGTCCGAGGCTGTCAGGGTTACAAGCCCAGCAGCAGAGAATCAAGCTGCGAGGGATTTCAGGTCCCTTGGCCTAAGAAGCCTGGAGGCTCCGCCACACAGAGGGACCAGTACATCGAGGAGCAAGCAACAGGTACCCAAGGCCTGAGTCGCAAGCCATACAGGAGAGAAGTACACGGCCAGCTCAGGGACGTGGGCTATTACACCACGAAAAGGGGGATAGTCAGAAAGAGCATAGAGAGAACGGTAGGCCTACACACTCACCCTGACCAGTGGGGCTCGCCCGATTGCTCTCAGACACCCAGGCCCATTCCTAACCGGTACTGTTGGGCCATTAATAATATCTACAATAAAGACCCTGAACTGTTTGAAGCGGACTCTGAACTCTTACTATTGCGGCCTGCACTATCACCCCCAACATCCACCTACACTGCCCTGAGGCTACACTCTTCCCATGGGGAGTTATCCTACCCCTGTGCTGCACACCAACACCAGCCTCAGCGGTCTGCCTTGCAGCGGCGGTTATCTCCAACCGCAATCCACGGGTGGCGTAGTCGGACATTCAAAACACTGATAAATAGACTGCCACCATTTGGTCTGACCACCCTGAGCCACGGGATCGGGTTGCCACTACTACCCCCATCAGCACCGTACACTAGAAGGCCCGGTTCCGGGTACCCCACGGCCCAGGGGGGGAGTCAGCTTTGGCGTAGTCGGCAGAATTGTGACCAACCCGCCACAAACGGGTATTGCGTGCCTGGAAAAGACTCTATACATATCTGAGTGAAGTTTCCCGCCATTTGGGGCCATTTCCCGCCAATCGGAGCCGTTTCCCGCCATCGGGCGCCATCTTCGGGACGACGCGCGGGAAGAAGAGGGGCGTGGACGTCCAAAAACGCGTGAGACCTGAAGCCCCGCCCTACGCTGAGACGCTGCTCAAGGTCCTGGATGGAGATCCAGCGGATGCCGACGTCATCACCGAGCAACGCAAGGTCCTCTCCCAGAGCATCGCGAGGGAAGCCGCGGCCTACAGAAGAGGATCGCCAGAAGGTAGGCCACGGTTAATTAGGAGGGAGGAAGATGTCGGACGCGGAGGGACCCTCTACCACCAGCGTAGCCGCTGCAGCTGTGATGCCGTTTTCCATGCCCTATATCCATAGGCGGATTATAATGAGGGCAATCCGGGCGACCGCCCAGGGCCCCGAGCCTGCAGGGGGTCCGCGGCTCCAGGCGGGGTGTCTAATGCCGGATTGCCCTCATTATATGTGCGGGCCGCCGCGGCACATAGCGGTAGCAGTGGCGGGAGGGGGGGGCCTGGACTGCTCCCCCAGCAGCGGCCACCGCTACTTCTTCATCGGCCGGGCCAGCACTGCAGCAGTTAACTTCCCTGTGCTGGCCCGGCCGCGTCACTGCTAGGAGACATGGCCCTGTGCGCGGCTGTGTCTCCTAGCTGTGACGTCACACAGTGCGCCCCGGCCTGCAGTGCTGCACCGGAAAAGAGAGAGAGCAGGCAGGAGGAATTGAGCCGGGGGATGGTGAGTGTGTGTGTGTGTGAGCAGATGTGTGTGTGGGCAGGTGTGTGTGTGTTTGTGGGCAGGTGTCTGTGGGGGCAGGTGTCTGTGTGGGCAGGTGTGTGTGTGTGTGTATATGTGTGTGTGTGTATATGTGTGTGTGTCTGTGTGGGCAGGTGTGTGTGTGTGTATATGTGTGTGTGTGTGTGTGTGTGTGTGTGTGTGTGGGCAGGTGTCTGTGTGAGCAGGTGTGGGTGTGTGTGTGGGCAGGTGTGTGTGTGTGTGTGTGGGCAGGTGTGTGTGTGGGCAGGTGTGTGTATATAGGTGTGTGTGTGTGTGTTTGCGGGCAGGTGTCTGTGTGGGCAGATGTGTGTGTGGGCAGGTGTGTGTGTGTGTGTGGGCAGGTGTGTGTGTGTGGGCAGGTGTGTGTGTGTGTGGGCAGGTGTTGGTGTGTGTGTGTGGACAGGTGTGTATGTGTGGGCAGGTGTGTGTGTGTGGGCAGGTGTGTTTGTGTGTGGGCAGGTGTGTTTGTGTGTGGGCAGGTGTGTGTGTGGGCAGGTGTGTGTGTGTGTGTGTGTGGGCAGGTGTGTGTGTGTCTGTGTGGGCAGGTGTGTGTGTGTGTCTGTGTGGGTAGGTGTGTGTGTGTATATGTGTGTGTGTGTGTGTGGGCAGGTTAGAAAGTCTTGCCCTGTTGAACACTACACCTGACTTGAGGCCACCACCTCTTGGTTGTCCAATGTTCTTGCTTCTCTAGGGCTCTTCTCAGATATTCATTATACCAGCTCCCCAGAATACCAAAGTTAGGGTGGGTGACCGCGAGCCCTGGTGGTGGTCATAACTGCGGTCACCCAGGGGCAATACTCCATAACAACAATCCCCTGAGGTGGTGTAGGATGTAAGGACCTATTCACACTACATTCAGCGCTGCATTCAGGTCTTTACACAAGGCTTACAACTGAATCCCTGAAATTCAGGATTGTGCTGTCTGAAATGAGACATCTGAAAGCAGAGAAAATGGAGCCTAAAGATTCAGACTTTAGCCTCGGTTTGCCTTTGTTCAAATCAATGGCTATGTCAAGGCACATCTGAATGCCATTTTTCAGGGATTTAGATAGAAGCCTGGAAAGAGGAGATGAATGCATTGCAAAATTCAGTGTGAATAGGCCCTTATATCTGGAGTCTTGATATTGATGCCACAAGCATTTTACTTGTTTTTAACTTAAAAAAAAAATACACACACACAAATTATACACACACACACACACACTATACATACACACACAGTATACATACACACACATTATACACACACACTATACATACACACACACAGATGTGTATGTGGGCAGGTGTGTGTGTGTGGGCAGGTGTGTGTGTGGGCAGGTGTGTGTGTGTGTGATGTCTGTCTGTTTGTGTGTGTGTGTGTGTGTGTGGGCAGATGTCATTGTGTGATGCCTGTTTGTATGTATTTTTGTGTTTCAAATGTGTTTATGCGTGTCTGTATATGTTTGTGTGTGTGTATGACTGCATGCGGCCTCCTGCTGAGTATAGTTGGCGCTGTGCGGCCTCCTGATGTCTCTGGGGGGGCTCCGTGCAGCCTCCCGCTGTGTATAGATGGCTACGTGCGGCCCCTCGCTGTTTATAGACGGCGCCGTGCGCCCCCCCGCTGTGTATAGATGGCTACGTGCGCCCCCCGCTGTGTATAGATGGCTACGTGCGGCCCCCCGCTGAGTATAGATGTCGCCGTGCGGCCTCCTGCTGTGTATAGATCGCTACGTGCGGTCTCCCGCTGAGTATAGATGGCGCTGTGCGGCCTCCTGCTGTCTCTGGGGGGAGCGCCGTGCGGCATCTATACTCAGCAGGAGGCCGACCGTAGCCAGCTATACACGTATACTCAGCAGGAGGCCGCACGTAGCCATCTATACGGTGCCATCTATACACAGCGGGAGGCCGCACGGCGCCATCTATACACAGCGGGAGGCCGCACGGAGCCATCTATACACAGCGGGAGTCTCAGTGTTTTGCAAGAGCAGTCAATAAATTCTGCTTGACTAATTCTGAGCACCATAAAGTCTGGTTCGCTTCTAACCTGCTGTCTTCATTTTCAGCTTGCTGAATTCTAACTCATTTACTGTCATTCGAGACGATGCCTTTGCTGGTCTCTTTCACCTTGAATACCTGTAAGTGTTCCACTTAATGTCATATTTTTGATTCTGTTCTTCTTCATCTTTTGGCATGTGCAATTGTATGAGCAAGTATTCATATGAATTTATGACCTACTTAAACCTTGGAGGACCTTAAATTTTATTCAATCAATTTTTTTTCCAGTTTAAAACTATGGGACATATATGTGCCTTGGTCCTCAAAGGGTTTTTAAAGGGGCTGCAAACATAAATATGAAAAAAATAATTCAATTAGTGCTTTTTGTGTTTATTTAATTTTTATTTGAAGTCCATTTTTTTTATATACCTTGAAATTAAGCCCTACCCCATGGAATGAAGCCCTACCTACATGACATCTGAGAGCTACATGGATCCCGCTTGTGAGGTGCCTGTCCGTCACTACTATTCAGTTTTAGGGTCCACTCACTAAGCCATATATTCTCTCATGCAAGAGAATAGGGCCAATTATGCTAATGACACTCGGCTCAAACTCTGTCAGAGCTTCAACTGAGTGTGATCCGATTCTCTCGCAGCACAGATATGGAGAAGATGGAGAACTTACTTTCTCCATAGTCTCTGTGAGTGTTCATCGGACTGCACTTGGATGACATCCGAGTGCAGTCCAATGTTTTACGTGCACCCATAGACTTGTATGGGTGCACATGGTCCGAATATCGAATGAGATTATTTTCTCATGCCAATAATCGCACTGTCCCATAGTATAACATAGAGCCGAGTCCTATCCGATAAAACATCACATAGCATTCGGCCGTGTTATACGACAGTGTGAGCGAGCCCTTAGAGTCAAGGAATATTTACATGCAGATGATGATATTACTCTCCAAGTGTATATTTTTTTAGGCGAGTTCATAGTAAATGCTTTGCATTTTTGACATGTGATCAACTAAAGAGCAAGAAAGATTTAGGACCTCCCCTATAGAGAAACGAAAAATAGTTTGGAGGACTTGCATGTCCTTTTTATTTATTATGAGAAAATCATAAAAGATCCAGTTTTTTAACCATGCTGTGACTTTCTGCTGAGGGAGAGGGAGAGAGCTGCCCTATTCAGAGTCTGTAATAAGACCTGCTGACAAAAGTGTTGAAGATACAGTCTAATGTGAATTAACAATGAAAAAAAGTTAATTTAACAAATGGCTTGTATTTTTTTAATACAAACTTTTTTGTCTTTACAGCTCTTTTAAAGGGAATCTGTCATCAGGTTTTTGCCACCTAATCTGAGAGCAGCATAATGTAGGGTTAGAGGCACTGATTCCAGTAATGTGTCACTTACTGGGCTGTTTAGTGTTGTTTTGATAAAATCATTGATTTGTCAGAAGGTAATTATCACTAGATGACTAGTAAGTTCTGTAGGACCCCACCCCCATCACTGATCAGTAGATTTCTGTGTACACTGAGCATGGGCAGAAAGCTGCCAATCAGTGGTGTGGGTGGGGCTATACAGAGCGCAGCATTCAGAGAGCTGCTAGATCTGCAGCAGATAAAACAAAACGGTGATTTTCTCAAAATGACAACAAGCAGCTGAAAAAGTGACACATCGCTGGAATCAGGGTATCTGCCCCAATATTGTGCTGCTCTCAGATGAGGCAGCACAATTAATATTATGCCAAATAAATTTCCTGTGAACTATCACATGATCTATCACAGGGGATCATGTGACATGTCACGTGATAAATCAGGTGTGTGGAGGGGGCCCGCGCCTTCTAAACTGCCCGGGGCCCTTGCTACTCTTAATCCACCCCTGCCTATATCCCCGGAGCGGCCTGGATGCCCAGTATGCCGGCGAGTCGCATACCTTGGGCGACTTTAAAGAAAGGCTGTATAGACTGTTCAAAGTTTATCCCCTGACAGAAGAACAGAAGGTAAGCATACTGATAGGGCAGTTAACTGGTGCGGCCCAGCGGGAGGTAAAGTCTTGGACAGCTGAGGAGAAAAGGACTGTAAGGGGGGTTCTGACCCGTCTACGGGACACCTTTGATACCCATACCTCAGCAGAAATCAAAATGCGGTTCTATGGATGTAAGCAGCGAGCTCAAGATAGCATCCGAGATTATGCCCTAAATTTACAGGAAGCCTTGGGCGCAATTAAGCAAGCTGACCCTGGCACCGTGCAGGATACAGATAAACTATTGACTGACCAGTTCATAGAAGGTCTGCTGTCCAGCGCCCACAGAACCCAGCTGCGCCTCATGGCCCTACAGAACCCCGATTTGACTTTTGCACAGTTCAACGATAGGGCCATCCGGGTGCTCCGAGAACCTGCACCGGGTGGCGCTGTAGCTTCCCGGCGCCCTGCCATCCCTTACCACCAGGGGGCGGCACCCTATCCCGCAGACCTTGTGGGGGCTGATGCGCAGGCCCTAAATCCATCCCCGCCTGCAAACCTGCACCATCAGGTCCAAGAACTAACAAAGAGTGTTGCTGCATTGTCCAGGACCGTACAGTCGTTACAGATGGACCCGTCAGGACCAATCAAGCTGGCTTCCAGTCCGGAGGATGTCCCGTGGCGTCGACGGAGGAGGATCCCGTCGTTCAGAGGGAGGCCCGCCGATCATTACACTGAGGATGGACAGCCGATTTGCCGCCGTTGCAGCCAGCCGGGACACGTAGCCAGGTACTGTACTTTAAATGGGTCCGACCTGGGGCAAAGGGCCAACCCCCAGGTATAAGGTCATCAGGCCCATCTAATTGGCGTGGTAAGTAGGTAGGGGAACGCCCGGTTTTACCCGTAGTGCTGGACGGTATCCCCATGAGTGCACTGCTGGACACCAGGTCCCAAGTGACTACAATCCAATATGTACTTTTCAAGCAGTACTGGAGTGACACTGATATAACTCGTTATCCAGATGATGACTTGAGCATCATCGCCAGCAATGGTCAACCCGTGCCGCAGGTGGGGTTCAGAGAGATGACCATTAAGATTGGTAAAGTTGAACTGCCGGCACTGGGAGTGATCATTGTGGACATTGACCGTCGAGAAAGTCACCCTAAAATAACCTTGGGTACTAATGTGATTGAAAATTGTCTTTCAGAAGCAATTGTAATTTTGCAGCAGGTGGCGATGAATGTGAGCTCCAGCCAGCAGAGGGTCCTCCAGAAGGAGATAAGAGCCCTGATGAGATGGCAACAGGTAGAACTGTCTGGTGGTGAGATCGGTAGCGTGAGGAATGGATGAGTGACCCGTTCCCCATTGCCATGCCCCCCAAAAGTGAAATGATCTGGTGTCGGAATGCAATCGGGTTAAGAGGGAGAGACTACCAAGCCATGGTAGAACCCGTGTACTCAGACAGCAGGCCCACCATTTTGACAGCCCAGGGGGTGGTCGATGTCCGCCATGGAAGGGTGCCCGTCTGGATCTTAAACATTGGGGAAAGGGAAGTACACTTGCCTTGGTACGCTACACTAGCCAAATTGTATACTGTTGAACACAATGCTGTCAGGGCCATGGAACCCTTGCCTCCATCTCCCCAAGCAGAGGGTAATGGTTCCCAGAAACCCAAGGAGGACTGGTGCCAGAAACTCCACGTGGGTGCTGACTCCACTCCCTTGCACCAAAAACAAGGAGTCTACCGGGTGGTTCAAGAGTACGAGAGAATCTTTAGTAAGCACCCGCTAGACTTCGGCAGAGTGAAAGGGGTAGAACACCACATCCCCATGGGGAGCCACCCACCAATAAAAGAAAGATACAGATCTGTACCACCCCGCACACTATCAGAACGCAAAGGGCATGCTGAGAGAAATGAAGGAAGCCGGGGTCATTAGAGACAGTTGTAGCCCCTGGGCAGCCCCCTTGGTTCTGGTTAAAAAGAAAGACTGTACTATGAGAATGTGCGTGGACTATAGAGAAGTCAATCGTATCACCCATAAAGACGCATACCCGTTGCCTAGAATAGAGGAGTCTTTGGTCGCACTAAAATCAGCTAATTTCTTCTCTACTTTGGACCTTACTAGTGGGTACTGGCAGGTTCCTGTGGCAGAGGCTGATAAGGAGAAGACCGCCTTCACCACCCCGATGGGATTAAGTGAATTCAACTATATGCCGTTCGGGCTCTGCAACGCACCCGGGACCTTCCAGAGGCTGATGGAATGCTGTCTAGGGCACCGAAACTTTGAGACGGTCCTACTTTACCTGGACGACGTGATTGTCTATTCGAAGACTTACGAGGACCATCTAAAGCACCTGGCCGAGGTGTTCGATGCCCTGGCAGGCTTTGGCATGAAAGTGAAACCCTCCAAGTGCCATCTGTTAAAGCCGAAGGTACAGTACCTGGGACATGTGGTGAGTGCAGAAGGAGTAGCCCCCGACCCTGACAAAATCACGGCAATAAAGAACTGGCCAAGCCCCTCTAACATAAAAGAAGTGAGGCAGTTCCTCGGGTTGGTAGGCTACTACCAAAGGTTCATCCCCAGGTTCACCAAGATGGCAGCCCCTATGCAGGACCTCCTTATAGGACAATCTAAGACCAGAAGCCAAAAGCCACCCTTCAAGTGAGACAAGCCGGAAGAGGAGTCCTTCCGCCAGCTGAAGATGGCCCTCACGGGGGATGAGATCCTGGCCTACCCTGATTATGGCCAGCCTTTTATCCTCCACACAGACGCCAGTAATGTGGGGCTGGGAGCCGTACTGTCACAGAACCAACAGGGCAGAGAAAGGGTGATCGCGTACGCCAGCCGGAAGCTGAGGCCCACCGAGAGAAACCCGGAGAATTACAGCTCCTTTAAGCTGGAGTCCTTGGCAGTGGTGTGGGACGTAACAGAACGTTTCAAGCATTACCTGGCCTCTGTGAAGTTCACTGTGTACACGGACAACAATCCGTAGACACATCTGGACAATGCGAGACTTGGTGCCCTAGAGCAGCGGTGGATGGCCCGGCTAGCAAACTATGACTTCACCATCAAGTACCGGGCAGGCCGAGACAATGCCAATGCAGATGCCCTATCGAGAATTCCCCACTTGCCTGATGAGGGAGAAGATCCAGACGAGTTGGAGGAAATAGAGCTCCCTGCATTCCACCGGTACGGGGCCACTCAGTACTCCCACCGTGTAAGAGACAAAGACTTGACCACTGTCATGTTCAATCCCTTACCTCACCACGGCTGGGCTGAAACGCAAGACAGTGACCCTGCAATTCGCCTGGTGAAAGACCTGTTGACCCAGGCAGACGCTAGCCCTGGCTCGGACGCTCCAGAGGAAGCCAAGCAGTTATGGAAGGAGAAAAGCAGGCTATTCCTCTACGAAGGTAAGCTGTGCAGAAGGCTTGTCAACCACCGGACGCACGAGCTGACCTGGCAGGTAGTGGTCCCGAGACGAGATGCAGCAATGGTCCTGGAGGCCTACCATGACAGAGCGGGACACTTCGGGTGGAAGAAACTGGAGTTCCTACTGAGAGAGCGGTTCTACTGGGTCGGAATGAGAGGGGCCATAGAGAAGTGGTGCAGGGACTGCGGCCCATGTAACCTCAGAAGGAAGGACGGTACCAGCCAGAAGATGCCCTTGATGCCCATCATCACCAGGCAGCCTCTTGAGCTGGTAGCTCTGGACCATGTGAAACTGGCTCCAAGCCGGTTGGGCTACGTCTATGCCCTGACAATAGTGGACCACTATTCCCGGTTCCTGGTGGTGGTTCCTGTTAAAGACTTGACAGCCCAAACAGCGGCCAGAGCCTTCCAACAACACTTCTGCCGTCCACACGGGTATCCGGAACAGGTCTTGACAGATCAAGGTCCAGGGTTTGAGGCTGAAATCTTCCAGGAGTTCTGCAACCTCTACGGCTGTAAGAAGATTCGGACAACGTCTTACCACCCACAAACCAACGGGCTATGTGAGAAAATGAATAATATCGTCATTGATCTCCTCAAAACGTTGCCCCTGGAAGAATGCAGCCTGTGGCCGGAGAAGCTGCCAGACCTGATAGACTTATACAACCATATCCTGGTGAATGCTACAAATTGCACCCCGGCTTACCTGATGAGGGCAAGACCAGGTAAGCTGCCGATAGACCTGGAGATGGGAGTCCTGACCCCCGAGGACACCTCCCCAGACGCGGACTGGGATACGGAACGGCGGCTACAGTACAAGAAGGTACAGGAGAGTGTGGAGAGGAGTCTGGCTCAAGCGAGAGAAAAGCAAGAGAGGCTCTTCAACCAACACGCCCCTGCTGGTCCCCTGGAACCTGGTGAGCAGGTCCTGAAGCGGAAGAGAAGGCTTCACAAGCTAGATGACCAGTGGGAGAGCGACCCGTACACAGTACTGCAGTCCAACCACAACAACCCGAAGGTATGTGTAATTACCAAGGATGGAGGAGAAACCACTAGCACCGTCTCCAGAGACCACCTAAAAAGGTGCCCCAAGCAACTACAGAGTGCAGGAGAAGATCAAGATGACCTTGAACCCGCAGAAGACAAGAAAGAAATGATCAGCACAGTTCTTGGAGAGTTCCCCCGGTCCTGGACTCGGATAAATGATGCAATAGTGGTACCCGTCCTACACTTCCTTCAACCAACCCAGCAGGAACCTACAGGAGAGCAGGAGGAATTAGAAGACCAAGTAGCCCTAGAGGCAGAAGAACCCATGCCAGCAGCCCAAGAGAGTCAACCCTCTGCTGACAGTGAGCCTGCCATACCTGCGGTAAGCCAAAGGACCCGCAGATAGCTGCCTGCACTGCCTGTAAACCCAGCTAGAAGCTGTACCCTGAATGCTAGTGGGGAAAGTCAGGTTAGACCACCACCAGACAGTGGGTTACGCAGGTCAACCCGGAGCACTAGGGGGCAAATACCAGCTCGCTGGAAGATCTAAATGCTGTATATTGTAAATGTTTTATGTTTGTTGCCTGGTTGCTAATTATGTTTTTCCAGTCTTTCTAGTTCATGGACTAACAGGTTATGGACGCTGAATAACCGGAACTGTCTTGTAGATAGTTGCACTTGGTGCCCTCTTTCGAAGATGGCCACGGAAGAAAAATCTGTCCGGTGTGGCCTCCTTGTGGCCCAAAGTAGAGAGCTCAGCCTTGTCGCCACGCCCAAGGCCAGGAACTTGGGGTTTATGGAAACAGGTCCCCACACCGTGGAAAACTTCACCTTGTTGGGTGACATGGACACCCGGTCACGGAAGCGCTGTGACCTCAAGGACAAAATATACTTGTGTATATGTTATGTTGTCATTTATACCCTGTATTTGTGGTTCCTGTTTAGTCCGAAGTACTAAATTTTACTAGGGGAGAATGTGTCACCCCAGGCCTGGATGCCACAAACAATAATCTGTGTCTGAGAGCAGGAGGGAGGTCCACTGGTTAGGGACAATTAGCATACAGCACCTCCTGTCCCAGGCCAGCAGGGGGAGCTGGCTGCCCCTATAAAAGCTGGAACTGGGGGCAGGGTTAGAGAGAACTGGAAGACCTAGCTCAGGAGTGAGACTAGTCCCAGAGAAGGAGGGACAGTTCAGCTGTAGCTGAGGAGTCCGTGAGGCAGAGGAGAAACTGCAAGCCAGGGACAGAGGCGACGAGAGCCGGTCCTGGAAGAGAACCAATCTACCGGGCATTGGGGTCCGGGGCTGTCAGGGTTACAAGCCCAGCAGCAGAGAACCAACCTGCGAGGGATTTCAGGTCCCTTGGCCTAAGAATCCTGGAGGCTCCGCCACACAGAGGGACCAGTACAGCGAGGAGCAAGCAACAGGTACCCAAGGCCCTAGTCGCATGCCATACAGGCGAGAAGTACACGGCCAGTTCAGGGACGTGGGCTATTACACCACGAAAAGGGGGATAGTCAGAAAGAGCATAGAGAGAACGGTAGGCCTACACACTCACCCTGACCAGTGGGGCTCGCCCGAATGCTCTCAGACACCCAGGCCCATTCCTAACCGGTACTGTTGGGTCATTAATAATATCTACAATAAAGACCCTGAACTGTTTGAAGCGGACTCTGAACTCTTACTATTGCGGCCTGCACTATCACCCCCAACATCCACCTACACTGCCCTGAGGCTACACTCTTCCCGTGGGGAGTTATCCTACACCTGTGCTGCACACCAACACCAGCCTCAGCAGTCTGCCTCGCAGCGGCGGTTATCCCTGACCGCAATCCACGGGTGGCGTAGTCGGACATTCAAAACACTGATAAATAGACTGCCACCATTTGGTCTGACCACCCTGAGCCACGGGATCGGGTTACCACTACTACCCCCATCAGCACCGTACACTAGAAGGCCCGGTTCCGTGTACCCCACGGCCCAGGGGGCGAGTCATGTGCATCAAATTATACATACAGATATGGGGCAGTGGGGCTTCATACTATATACAGGTGCTTCTCACAAAATTAGAATATCATCAAAAGTTAGTTTATTTCATTTCTTCAATGCAAAAAGTGAAACTCCTATATTATATAGAGTCATTACACACATAGTGATCTATTATATAGAGTCATTACACAGAGGGATCTATTATATAGAGTCATTACACACAGAGGGATCTATTATATAGAGTCATTACACAGAGGGATCTATTATATAGAGTAATTACACACAGAGGGATCTATTATATAGAGTCATTACACAAAGAGGGATCTATTATACAGAGTCATTACACACAGAGTGATCTATTATATAGAGTCATTACACACAGAGGGATCTATTATATACAGTCATTACACACAGAGGGATCTATTATATAGAGTCATTACACACAGAGGGATCTATTATATAGAGTCATTACACACAGAGGGATCTATTATATAGAGTCATTACACACAGAGGGATCTATTATATAGAGTCATTACACACAGAGGGATCTATTTTAAGTGTTTATTTCTGTTAATGTTGATGATTATAGCTTACAGCCAATGAAAACACAAACGTCATTATCTCAGTAAATTAGAATACTTCATAACAACAGCTTGAAAAATGTTTTTAAAATCCGAAAAGGTGGCCTACTGAAATGTATGTTTAGTAAATGCCCTCAATAGTTGTTCGGGCTCCTTGTGCATCAATTACTGCATCAATGCGGCAATGTGGCATGGAGGGATCAGCCTGTGGCACTGCTGAGGTGTTATGGAAGCCCAGGTGGCTTTGATAGCAGCCTTCAGCTCATCTGTATTGTGGGGTCTGGGGTCTCATCTTCCTCTTGACAATACCCCATAGATTCTCTATAATAGATTCTCTATGGGGTAAAGGTCAGGCGAGTTTGCTGCCAATCAAGCACAGTGATACTGTTGTGTGTAAACCAGGTATTGGTACTTTTGGCAGTGTGGACAGGGGCCAAGTCCTGCTGGAGAATGACATTTCCATCTCCATAAAGCTTGTGGGCAGAGGGAAGCATGAAGTGCTGTAAAATGTCCTGGTAGACGGCTGCGCTGACTTTGGTCTTGATAAAACACAGTGGACCTCCACCAGCAGATGACATAGCTCCCCAAACCATCACTGATTGTGGAGACTTCACACTAGACCTCCAGCAGCTTGGATTGTGGCCTCTCCACTCTTCCTCCAGACTCTGGGACCTTGATTTCCAAATGAAATGCAAAATTTACTTTTCATCTGAAAACAACACCTTGGGCCACTGAGCATCAGTCCAGGTCTTTTTCTCTTTGGCCCAGGTAAGACGCTTCTGGCGTTGTCTATTGGTCATGAGGGGCTTGACACAAGCAATGCGACACTTGTAGCCCATGTCCTGGATACGTCTGTGTGTGGTGGCTCTTGAAGCAGTGACTCCAGCAGCAGTCCACTCCTTGTGAATCTCCCCCAAATTTTTGAATGGCCTTTTCTTAGCAATCCTTTCAAGGCTGCGGTTATCCCAGTTGCTTGTGCACCTTTTTCTACCACACTTTTTCCTTCCAAGTCCATTAATATGCTCAGATACAGCACTCTGTGAACAGCTGCTTCTTTAGCAATGACCTTTTGTGGCTTACCCTCCTTGAGGAGTGTGTCAATGACTGCCTTCTGGACATCTGTCAAGTCAGCAGTCTTGCCCATGATTGTGGAGCCTACTGAAACTGACTAAGGGACCTTTTTAAATGCTTAGGAAGCCTTTGCAGGTGTTTCTTGTTAATTCTAATTTACTGAGATAATGACTTTTGTGTTTTCATTGGCTGTAAGCCATAATCATCAACATTAGCAGAAATAAACACTTAAAACAGATCACTCTGTTTGTAATGACTCTGTATAATATATGAGTTTCATTTTTTAGGATTGAAGAACTGAAATAAATTCACTTTTTGATGATATTCTAATTTTCTGAGAAGCACCTGTATGTAGCAGTGCGGCAATTATACTATATACAGTCAGGAGTATAAGTACTTGATACACTGAAAATTTCGAAAGTTTTTCCACCTACAAAGAATGAAGAGGTCTGTTTTGTTCTACTTAACTGCTGCAACTTGGACCTTTAACAGGATTTATATTTCACCTATGAGAAAGCATACTATGTGTATTTTACAGATTAACTCAGGCTTGTTTATGATAAACTGAATACATGGATTGGAGTCCTATTTGTATACAGAATATTGACTATTAATGCTGGCAGAGTAAGTCTTAGGCTATATTCACACTAGGTGTTTTTTTTCTGCAGCAAAACATAATCTCTTGGCAGGAAAGAAGTAGCGTCAAAAACGCAGGTTTTGGTGTGTTTTTTTGCAGTGGTTCTTGGTGCATTTTTGGTGCGTTTTTCAGGATCCCAAAGTTCAGCTTTGCTTCCACCATAGACACATGAAAACAGGTCACCATTGCAAGACATATGTTCATGAAAAAGTACACATTACAAATGTAATAGGGGGGGGTGAATTGGTCTGGAATAGTTTATCTAAGACCCTGGCAGTGCATTGAATTTGTAGGACACTATTTACTTTCACATTATGGTTTGCCATTGAGTTGCTTAGGCATTGTTCATTTTCACACCTCCCTGGGCCACACGTGTTGTTCAATCTCACACCTAGCTCAACCAATGTTTACTTTGTAGGCATCACTAATTTAATTAAACTGTAATAATCCAAGCTGCTATATCAGGTGACCAAGACAAGATGGTTTAAACTTGGGAAAATCACAAAAGTAAATGTGTGTCACATACTTGCTTTTTTCACTAAAAACGCAGCAAAATGTTCACACTAGGCTTTTTTTCAGCATTTTTTTCCACCACCCTTTTTTTTAATGGGTGAAAAACGCTGAAACAAGTGACATACTCTATTGCAAAAAGCCATGGAAAGCACAAAATACTGAGGACAAATAAGCAAGCTTTGTGCATGAGATTTCGGAAATCTCATAGACTTTGTTGGTACTGTAAAACGCAGCTGAAAATTTGCATAAAAAAGCCCGCTAAAAAAACGTCTAGTGTGAATATAGCCTTGTGTAACAGTTCGCCAATGAGTTAGGATATATGACCACGATGCAGAAATGCTGCGGATTTTTCCTAAGCGTTTCTGCATCTCCCTGGATTGTCAAGCGCTTTGCCAAGTGATTTTAGCATCACTTGGAAAAGTGCTTGACAACTTGGTCACACTATATAATTCCATGCAACCGGCATGGATTTATATAGTGTGACCAAGTTACAATGCTGCAAATGCAGCATCAATAATAAAAAAAAAGAATAATAATGGTGAAAAATAAAAAAAAACCATTATACTCATCTTCCGATGGTCCTCGATCTTCTTCTCCGGTGCGTCCGGTGTCTTCGGCGGATCACGGTGCTGTAAAAGGACCTTCCATGACGTCATTTAGTCATGTGACAGGTCACGCGACCGCCGATGTCAGCGGTCGCGTGACCTGTCACATGACTAAATGGCATCATGGAAGGTCATTTTACCACCGCGAGCAGCCGAAGAGCCAGCAGCACTGCCGGGAGCAGACAGGGGCCATCAGAAGGTAAGTATATGTTTATTTTTTATTTTAATTCTATTTTAACTACAGGTACTATGGTACCCGGGTCTGGAGGAGAGTCTCTTCATCTCCTGACCCGGGTACCATCCATGCATTGAGTCGTATAGTATCCACATGTGTATTTTTAGTCATTCGGATGTTATGCGTTCCAATGCAAGTCAATGGCGGCTAAATCGCAGCGACTCTGCAAAATTAAAGGACGTGCTGCGGATTTTTCCACAATGATAATCCGCAGCGGAAATCTCTGCAGCATGTGCACAGCACATGCGGATTATCATTGGGAACCATTGCAGACCTATCACCAAGCGTTTTTTAAGTGTTTCCGCGGCGGAAGTTACGCTGCAGAAACGCCTAAGAAACGCATAGTGGGCACACAGCCTTAAAAGTTCTATGGTGAAGAAAAACACGTGAGATAATAAATGCGAAATATACAATATTTCCCATAATATGACTGAGGATATCTTTAGGGTGTATTCACTGTTTTTTCTTCTGCAGCAAAAATGCTGTGTTTTACAGCACCATCTTAGTGAATGACATTTCTGAAATCTCATTCACATGCTGTTTTTTTGCATTTTTTTTAAATCTGCAGCTTGTCAAGTCTTTCAGAGGTTTTGCAGCATTTTTCACCCATTCAAATGAATGGAAAAAAAAACACAAGTAAAAACACCTGAATTTTAAGCAGCGTTTTTCCTGCCTCCTTTGATTTTTGAGGTAGAAAAAAAATGCTGCCAAAATCCAACTTGTGAACACACCTTTATCCTGGTTGTGTTCTAATTGGATATAAAATAGAACGGCCATGATAACATGGGTAGTTAATTGTATGGTGTTTTCACTTTATATATTACCAGGCCGCATTCTATTTGCGCAGAGCTGCTCCGTGAAGATTCTATCACAAGATTCCGTGATGACATCACAGGTGATGGTGACATCACTGCTCACAGTCGCTATATATACAATGCACATAGGCTCACCCGTGCCTTTCTTGGCTCTATAGTGACTGATAGCACTTGCAGTTTTTCACTATGGCTGGAATTGTTTTGGACATTTCTCAGGTAAAAGCACTATTGTTGATCCTTATGATCAATCGTCCTAACAGTGTGCTTCTACCACCCGATGGCGTCCTCAGCTTCACTCACCGGCTGGTGATGGAGCTAGTAAAGGATTGCGTGACCAAACACCGACAACGTCGTCTAACGTCAGACTATCTGACGGATTTACTTCAGAACATCAGGACATTACTACACCAGGTAAGTGGCGGACACTCTGCACAGAACATCTCAATATTAATAGATAATAATGGAGGGATAGAAGCTTTTTCTTCTAATATATCGTATTTTGCAGACCATAAGACGTACCAAAAATTTTTGGGAGGTAAATAGGAAAAACATTTATTATAATAAAATGGGGGTCTGTCTTATAGTCCTGTCTTATAGTCCGAATTTTCGGTTTCTTACTGAGGGGGGTGGTGGCAGTGGAGCGAGGTCACAGGAGGCAGAGTCGCTGCTGCAGGAAGTCGGCA
The DNA here is from genome assembly GCF_046119375.1 of Phyllobates terribilis. NCBI lineage: Eukaryota > Metazoa > Chordata > Amphibia > Anura > Dendrobatidae > Phyllobates > Phyllobates terribilis. The sequence goes on from NW_027364830.1 coordinate 102,881, forward strand.
GTAGGAGTGGGGCGCTGCTGTGGGCCCCAAGCTGGGAGGAGCGGGGTGTCCAGAAGGTGCGAGGCTGCGGGCCCTGGGCTTCAAGGAAATGTTAGCGGTAATTCAGGAGGGGAGGCCCTGCTCTGCTTATTGATTTCTCTGCAGTGGGCTTCAAGAAGTAGGCTGCTGGAGATGGCCAATACACAAATTGAGATCTCAGCTCGTCATTGAGCCGAGATCTAAATCTGCACATGCACTGCCTCCAGCGGCCATTTGCCTGAAGCCCACCGCCAGAAAATCAATGGGCAGAGCGGGGACTCCCCTCCTAAATCACCGCTAACATTTCCTTGAAGCCCAGGGCCCGCAGCCTCGCACGTCCTGGACACCCCGCTGGCCCGCAGGAGCGCCCCATTTCTACTGCCGGCTTCCTGCAGCAGTGACCCCACCTCCTGTGACCTCACTCCACCACAGCCACCCCCCTGGTAAGCTACATTCAGACAATTATTATTATTAATAATCTGTCTGATATGCTGGGGTGGAGAGCTCCAGAGTAGGGGGGATGCACGGGAGAAATCTTGTATGCGATTGTGGGAAGAGGAGATAAGAGGGGAGTAGAGAAGAAGATCTTGTGAGGATCGGAGGTTGCGTGCAGGTAAGTACCGGGAGACTAGGTCACAGATATATGGAGGAGGCAGGTTGTGGGTGGCTTTGCATGCCAAGGTTAGGGTCTTGAACTGGAGTCTCTGGGTAATGTGGAGCCAGTGAAGGGATTGGCGGAGCGAGGGGAAAAGCCAGGGAATAGCGGGGGGACAGGTGGATTAGTCAGACAGCAGAGTTTAGCATAGATTGGAGGGGTGCGAGAGTGTTAGAAGGGAGGTCAAAAATTTTGGAAAAAAAGGATCTTATAGTCCATAAAATACGGTAAAACACAACGAGTCCCCAAATACAGTATGTAGTCATTGTATCTGCAGACAGAGAACCGATGTCACATACAATTTCCGCCTCCATTCTGACCGCTTTCATCTGAAAATTCTCTTTTCCATTTTTCCTTCTTTATAGGCTGAAGAAAGATCTCAGACTGAAGATTTGGCTGTCTTTAAAGAACTGGCCGAAAAAGTCCTGTCTATACTAGAACGCTCATTGGAACGCCCGGTAAGGATCAATATTAATAGACGTATCTTAATCCACCGTATCTGAGGAGACTTTCTGAGAAAAGGTCTGAAGATGGCGCGGGATTTGTATCGTTACAATTGGTGCATCTGTAAATGTTGGTTTAGTCCTTCATGATTTATGTATTTGGTGATTTAGTAAAATCTTGCACATATTAATTATATATATTATATCTATCAGGAAACAACAGGAGGCGACGCCAAATATGGGCAAAATGTGAGCCCGAAAATCCCTGACCCTAATAGGAGTCAGCCGGAGCTGAACAGCGATCTGATTACAGGTGAGCGATCACCCGACCTTCTACAAGGAAATGTCCAGATATTACAGAGGACGGAGGATAATGTTAGATTTACTCTCTACTCTGTGTAATGGGAACCTGGCAGCACATTGTTACATATAGAAGTAGTGGTGTGACGGTATAGGCCATTGTCCCCTAATAATAATTGTTTGTAGAAATCCAATGTGCCAGTCAGGAGAAATGTAAAGTAGACACCATATACAAATCAGAATGGAAGTGCGCTGGGGGCGTGAAAGAAGAAATCCAAGTGCAGTGACACGCCCCCAGTGCACTTCCAGGCTAATTTGCAAATCTCTCCTATGTTTCAGCTCTCTTACCATCACTCATATGTGCAGCGTGGGTGGGGGCTTCCTCATTCATGTGATGGAGGGTCCATTCTGCAGTGCTATAGCAAGTAACATGAAATAAATTAAATTTAAATTGCATTACTGCTCTAGAAAATGGGAAAAAACTAAGATACTGAGCACATAATTTGGCCAATTCATGAATGCCCAGCAGCCAATGACAAGGCGATCTTTTTGTTGGAATCCTCTCCTAATGTGAATCCTCTCCTAGGCTGAAGCCTACATTTATATGGGTAGGTAGGATCCTGTTGTAATTAAAACCACCCCGGGCTGATGTGTGGAGATAGGTTCCCAGCAAAAAAGGTCGCCTTGCCGTGACTGCTAGGCATGCACCCAGCAAAAGAAGGTCGTCTTGCCGTGACTGCTGGGCATGCACCCAGCAAAAAAAAGGGTCACCTTGCCGTGGCTACTTGGCATGCACCCAGAAAAAGAAGGTCGCCTTGCCGTGGCTGCTGGCCATGCATGAATTGGCCAAATTATGTGCTAAGTATCTTCCTTTTATCCTATTTTCTACAGCAGTAATGCAATTCAAATTTAATTTATTTCATGTTTACATGCTATAGCGTTACAGAGTGCAACTTTGTTAGTTATATATTTGGATGGCTACTCTTAGTATGCACCTGTTCACACCCATTTTCTTTTCGGAAGTGATGGTCAGTCTTTTGTTATTTATGAAGGGGTTCCTCCATCATTTACATGACATTTATCTATGGATTCCCCGTATATTCTCATATTTAGAATCCCCATATAACGAGTATTAATCCCATTTACAGACATCTTGTCATTTCTCCGTTATATTGCTGTATTATCTATGTAGGAATAATATCCTCTAATACATTTCATTTCTTCATCATTATTTTAGAAACAACTGAGCTGTCGAATCCTAACAATGGAATTAGTGAGATCCCGGAGATCCAAGAATCCGTAAGTATCATAGAGGGGGATGCGTGTGTGTCATCAGATCATGGGGTGTGAATGACTCGTCCAGTATTATCCCCCATACAACCATGCGACGTCTCTATTCTAAGTGTAGATGACCCTATGGTGTTAATTACATTTGAATTACAGGGAATCTGTCACCAGGTTTATGCTATTTGGTCTGAGAGAAGCATGATGCAGGGACAGAGACCCTGATTCCATGTGTTGATTACTTTACTCGGTGGAGTAGTTGTGATAAAATCACTATTTTTTTCTGCTGCAGAGCTCTGAATGCTGAGTCTTGTATAACCCCGCCCACACCATTGATTGGCAGCTTTCTGTGTACACTGTGCATAGGCAGAAAGCTGCTAATCAGTGGTGGAGGCAGGGGTACAGAGCAATAGGACTACCTGGCTAGACAGATAGTCTTGTAGTGATAATCTACTGATTTTATTGAAACAGCCACACACAGCCTAGTAAGTAACACATCACTGGAATCAGGGTCTCTGCCCCTACATCATGGTGCTTTCAGAATACATAGCAAACACCTGGTGACAGATTACCTGTAAGTCCTCCTCTGTGTGATCTCCCACATTATCCAGAATGTTATAGTAATGTATGATGACCGTTGCAGGGCGGCTCCAGGATTTCGTGGGCCCTGGGCGAAAGAGTCTCAGTGGCCCCTTTAACACATACCACGATTCATGATCCACAGATACCGCAGATAAATATATATATATATATATATATATATATATATATATATATATATATATATATATATAGTACAAGGCCGAAGATTTCACTTCTTACATTACATGAGCGATATCTATTGTAAATTCCACAAAAACTCAGAAAGCGGCGAATCCTCACAGCTCACAGTGCAGACCGGACAGTAATGTCCTCCACACAGTATAATGGCACCACATAGTCCTCTATACCGTATTATGAGCTCCATATATTGCTCCATATAGAATAATGGACCCCATAAAATGCTCCACGCAGGCTGTGCCCTCATATAATGCCCCATGCAGGCTGTGACCCCACACATAATGCCCCATGCAGGCTGGCCCCCCACATAATGCCCCATGCAGGCTTTGACCCCCCACATAATGCTCCATGCAGGCTGTGACCCCCACATAATGCCCCATGCAGGCTTTGACCCCCCACATAATGCCCCATGCAGGCTGTGCCCCCCCCATATAATGCCCCATGCAGGATGTGCCCCTCCCACATAATGGCCCATGCAGGATGTCACCCCCCATATAATTCCCCATGCAGAATGTCCCTCCCACATAATGTCCCATGCAGGCTGTGCCCACCACATAATGCCCCATGTAGGCTGTGCCCCCCCACATAATGGCCCATGCAGGATGTCACCCCCCATATAATTCCCCATGCAGGATGTCCCCTCCACATAATGCCCCATGCAGGATGTCCCACCCCACATAATGCCCCATGCAGGATGTCCCCCACACATAATGCCCCATGCAGTATATCCCCCCCACATAATGCCCCATGCAGGATGTCACCCCCCATATAATTCCCCATGCAGGATGTCCCCCCCACATAATGGTCCATGCAGGATGTCCCACCCCACATAATGGCCCATACAGGATGTCACCCCCCATATAATGCCCATGAAGAATATCACCCCCCCATATAATGCCCCATGCAGGATGTCCCCCCAACACATACTGCCCCAGGTAGGATGTCACCTCTCACCCCATATATTGCCCCATGCAGGATGTCACCTCTCACCCCATATAATGCCCCATGCAGGATGTCACTTCTCCCCCCATATAATACCCCATGCAGAATGTCACTCCCCCCATATAATGCCCCATGCAGGATGTCACCCCCCATATAATGCCCCATGCAGAATGTCACCTCTCACCCCATATAAAGCCCTATGCTGGATGTCACTCCCCCCCCCCATATAATGACCCATGCAGGATGTCACTTCTCCCCCTCATATAATACCCCATGCAGGATGTCACCCCCCTATATAATGCCCCATGCAGGATGTCCCCCCCATATAATGCCTCATGTAGGATGTCACCTCTCACCCCATATAATGCCCCATGCAGGATGTCACTCCCCCCATATAATGCCCCATGCAGGATGTCACTTCTCCCCCCCCATATAATACCCCACGCAGGATGTCCCTACCTCCCCCCCATACAATGCCCCATGCAGGATGTCACTTCTCCCCCCATATAATGCCCCATACCTCCATACATAAAAAAAAAAAATCAAATGCTCACCTCACTGCTCACCAGCTGTGGAGAGGTAAGTATTGTGCCGGCCGTGGTCCTGAGCAAGCATTGGGGGGGGGGCAAGGCCCACTAGCTGGCGCTGGCACCACTCTCCTCTGCTCACCGGTCCCATACCGCGCCAGGGTGCTCGACAGCAAGTGGGCCCCTCGCCTACTCAGGGCCCCGGCACTTGCCTGGGTGTGCTGGGTGCTAGCGCCAGGTCTGCCCAGCGTCCGGTTTGTATCCTCCCAACATTATATCAGTGTAAATCATCTGGGACATAATATGGGGGGAGAAGTTTTTGCATCTGTAACTTTTTTCCTGCATCTTCAATAAATCAGTATTATTTCTTATTCTTTTATAGAGCGTGATCGATTCATTGGTTCCGGCGAGAAAGCCGCATATGAGCGACTATGAAACTTCCAAACTCATCAGCAGTGGAAATTTTGGGTGAGATTTCTGTTGCCATAATCCACATTTCTCAGGGTTCCCTATGACAATGCTTCTGCCCCTGCACTCTGCCATTCAGTGTTATCATAGGGAAATTATGTGATCTGTAGCAAATCAAACTGTAAGGAAAGCGATTTAAATAATATAATTACATATAATATAATAATATAATATTATTACATTCGCCTGTGCTAGACCCTCATCTGTTCTTATGCTGCCTCCTCCACCTGAGCTTTTCTGCTCTCCACTCTGATCTTTGTTTTGATGGGGGGGGCTCCATTATGAAGCTGATCAGAGAAGTTGGCTACACATGGTCACATGAAGGGTGACACCATATTGACGTCAATGACATCTACACCCTCCACCATGACCATGTGGGCCCAATCACTGGCCTCAGCAGCAGAAGAGAGCCCTGGAGCACATTCATTTTGGACCAATTTTATTTGCACTAAATTGTATTTGGTCAGTTATAGCGAATCTGCCCAAAGAGAATTTCGATAGATTCTCGTATCTATAATGTGACCTGGGTGATGGCTCCGGCAGAAGTGGCATTGTGGAGACCTCCAATAGGTGATCTATGTAGTGCTATTTTATGTATTTCTAGATGTGCATTTATAGTGGCGGCCAGACTTTTAGTATTATACATATGCAAATTGTCTCTTCAGAGAGGAAGCAAACTAGAACTCCACCTATAGGAAGTAGCAATCCTAAAAGTCAATATCGACCCTTTAACAAGCCTTGTCACATGACTTAGGATAATAGCCAAAACCAAAATCTCAATTTGCAGGAACTGCGTTCTGGGGTACTGCCCCTCTTCAGTGCAAAGTGTGAGATATGGTTTGACTGGGTGAGAGGTGTCTGACCGGTATCCAAGGGGTTGACGTTTCTCCTTGCGGACATGAGGAGACTTTTAAGCCACAATGCTCCTCTGGGAAATAGGATTGCTACTTCCTATAGGTGGCACTAGGGTGCTAGTTCTCTTCCTCTCTGAAAAGAGACAATTTGAATATTTCCCAGAAGAGCATTGCAGCTTAAAAGTCTCCTCACCTTGACATGCTTAACATGGCTTTTTCCGCAAGGAGAAACGTTACCGCTTGGATCCCGGTCAGATGCCTCTCACCCAGCCAAACCATATCTCACACTTTGCACTGATGAGTGCTTGTACCCCAAAACATAGTGTCCGAAAATTGAGTTTTTGGTTATGGCTATTATTCCATGTCATATGATAAGGCTCGTTAAAGGGTCGATATTGACTTTTAGGATTACTACTTCCTATAAGGGGCACTAGTGTTCTAGTTCTCTTCCTCTCTGAAGAGACAATTTGCATATTTCCCAGAGGATCATTGAGGCTTAAAAGTCTCCTCACCTTGACAAGCTTAACATTTCACTCTCCGCAAGGAGAAATGTTACCCCTTGGATACCAGTATTAAACATATAATGATTTCTATAGATGGATTATTAATAAGGATTTATTATAACCGATGGATTCTCCTTCTCTCCAGGGCCGTCTACTTAGTGCATCATAAAGACTCACACCAGACCTTTGCTATGAAGAAAATGGCTAAGCGGAACCTAAATACTGCACAGAGATTGGAATGGGCCTTTCTGGAGAGGGACATCTTAACATTTGCTGATTGTCCCTTTGTGGTCTCCATGCTCTGCTCCTTTCCAACTAGATCTCACCTGTGTATGGTCATGGAGTATGTAGGAGGTAAGACACATCTATTGTATTATATTCAGCCCATGTCTGCTTTCATCTTATCACTGCTCATATCATTAGGACATTGTTGGTTACATCCCCACAGAGCATTTACTATAGGTTATCTATTACCAAGATGCTCGTAAATTCATTGATCTTGGTGCAGGGGCGCTATGGGGCTCATCAGTCGGAGGGGGTCTGTCGACGCTCAGCAGTGGGCAGCATCCCTCCACCTGTCATCACAATTTCAGCGGTATTTGCTTCTTCAAGGAGGTGGGGTTGGTGGGGGCAAAAATACTGAGTAGGTGGCTAGTAGGGGCCAAAATACTGAAAGGGGGCCGTATGACTAGATATGGGGGGACTGTGAATGATGAGTGGAGGTCATCATATTAAGTGGGGTGCTGTGGGGGTCCTCACTCTATATGGAGGCCCCCATTCTGTGTGGGGACATCATACTGAGTGGGGAGTTATGCGGACCATTATATTGTGTGAGGGACTGTGGGAACCATTATCCTGAGTGGGAGGGTTGCTGTGGGTGCCATCACACCGAGTAGGGGGTTGTGGCTGGCCTCCTTCTAAGTGGTGGCCTCCTTAGGAGGATTCACTGTGGGGATACCATACTCATTGAGTGTGGGTGTGGGCATTTTTGGGAGCATCATACTCTAAAATGGCCATAAAAGTTGTATTGCTGGTGAGAACACCAAGCTGCTTCAACAGGGATATAAATATATTTCTTTTTTATTTTTTAGGGTTGGGGGCAATTACAACTTTTGATATGGGGTCTTGTGATTTCTATGTACGCCACTATCTGTGTGATCTCCCCAGGATGTTTCCGCTCACTGCTCATTATACATCATGGTTATCTGCTCGTGGTATATCATGGTTATCTTCTGTATAAACCCCTCACCGGTCATATTTCCTTTCTTCTATAGGTGGAGACTGTGGGACCCTTCTAAGCACCAGGGGTCCTTTCTCTGTCCCCATGGCCCGCTTGTACTTTGCAGAGGCGGTACTTGCCGTGGAATACCTGCATAGTTACGGTGTGGTGCACAGAGACCTGAAGCCGGAAAAGTAAGTGCCCCCGAAGTATAATAAAGTGGGGAAAGTTGTCATTTATTATCATTCAGTCTGTGAGGCTAAAACCATCTTCTCTTTTGCAGCCTCCTGATTACATCTAGTGGACATATTAAAGTTACCGATTTTGGGATTTCAAAACTTGGTCTAATGATACCGAAAACCAACACCTACAAGGAATTAGCAGTGGACATCTCCAGAGAGTTCCAGGACCGTGAGGTCAGCATCACCTACAAGAACTTAGCTTGTTATTTGCAAATCTCATCACACTATTGTCTCTTCTCTACGTTCTTCCTTTCTAGAGAACTTTTCCACTAATATTTTATCTTCTGCATTGTGTTTTAACGATGATATCTTGTCATAATAATTGTTTCATCGATTCTCATCTCTATGTTCTGTTGGTTTCCAGTTCTGTGGCACCCCATGTTACATAGCCCCAGAGATCATCCTGAAAGAAGGCTATGGAAGACCTGTTGACTGGTGGTCATTGGGGATCATCCTGTATAAATTCCTGCTGGGATGTGTACCATTTGATTCTGATTCCCTCACTGAGCTTTATAAAAGGGTTGTCATTGGTGAGTAGAATAATCCGATCATTGCGTTGATTGGTTACATTTGTTTAGTTATTTCCTTTGCTCTAAGTTACAGTCCAGTAAAGAGGTTTTATTTTCTGTAATTTTCTATGTAACAGGAGAACTAATTTGGAATTGTGATCGCGCTCCACCCCTGGATGCTCAGAATCTCATCACTGAGCTGCTCAGAAGAAATCCTGTGCGTAGACTTGGGACAGGTAACAGATATACTAGTATTAATATTCCCTTATTAGACCAAGGACATATCGCTCATGTCCATGAAGATCAGCATTTCTCTATCAGCTCATCTACTGTATTTCTAGTTCTCCACACTAAGACTTCCAGTTTATTTCCTTCATGTCGGCTCAGTTTTGTCATTAGTTCAGATTACGATAAACTGTTCAGATATGGAGCCATCCCTGACTATGTCCGCATCACTTTTGTTTTTCTTTTTCTAGGAGGAGCATTTGAGATCAAGGTTCATCCATTCCTGAGTGACTTGGACTTTGACAACATTCTGAGCCAGGAGCTGGAGTATGTTCCTCAGCTTGTTTCAGACGCAGACACCAGCTTATTTATCAGTAAGTAGAAGGAGACGTCATCTAGACTAAGCGACTGTTTGTCTCATCTTCCCTAATATGTGATCATCTGTTCCCATTAATATTAGTGATAAATAGTGACTGTGTTATACTGACAACCTCTAATAATACTTCATTACCTATTTCTTGTAGATCATTCTGATATAAACAAACATCTGGTCTCAAAGGATGAGGAAGGCACAAGTGAGAATAATGAGAGCCTTGACTTCCAAAATTTTACGTCATCTTCTGAAAAGCTTTGTAAAGTAAGTATGTGATTAATAAATCCAAAATATGTAAAAAAAAAGAAAAAAAACTCTAAAAGTACATAAAAAAATATTTTATATCTTATTTTTATCTGTATTTAGCTCTGTACCATCGCTACCAGGATGGTGAACAATGAGGATCCCAATGCCCCTCCAGAGTATACACAAGAAACCAACACAAACATCTCAGAAATGTGAGTAGATTAGAAAGGGTCATTACTTCATTACTGGGAGTTCCAGGCTGATCTATGTACACAACACCAAATATAGGACATAAATAACAGAATATCAAATGCAGCATTCACCGTTTCATGGTTAACGGTCATTGTACTTTTGGCTTCAGAAAATGCAGAAGATAACAGCCCATAATTGTGGCATGTCATGCATTTTTTAGCACTGCCTACTCTGTAGGAGAGCTGTAGTATTACTTGCCAGACATTCTTGGTAGTTGTGTTCTGATCCATGGAAGGTAGTTTGGAGCAGAAAACCTTCCCCACTATGACAGTCATATGTCCTATTAGGCCTTATAGTCAGTGTTCTTATAGTGAGACAACCCATTTTATACTGTGTTTACTTACGATTTACATGTTTTTCTTCTTCAAACAGGCAGAAAGAATCTGTTCCTGTATGTAATACAGACGATGCTGTTACCATCTTGCCACCCTCGTCTCCATTGCTAGGTATGTACATGTCTACAGCACCAACAATGTGAATGTTGACTTCAAGGCTCAAATATTTCCACATGGTTTTTCTGGTCTACTATGTTATCCATGTTTCATGGATCTCAGCTATGTTGACCATGGGTTCGTACTGTATCCCTATTTCCCTAATTTTGTACAGGAGTTTTTTTTCATGTATTCTGTTTATTACGTTGCATCATCTTTTAACCTAGTGAGATATAGCGACTGTGTTATACTGACACCCTCTAACAATCCTTCCTTACCTATGTCTTGTAGATCACTCTGATGAAAACAACCATCTGATCTCAGAGGATAAGGAGGGCACAAGTGAGGACGATGAGAACTTTATCTTCCGAATATTTGCATCATCATCTTCTGAGAGGCTTTCTAAAGTAAGTATGTGATCGATAAATCCAAAATATGTACAAAAAAGGATCTATAAAATTAAAAAGTATATATATTTAATAACTTATTGTTATCCACATTTAGCACTCTACCACCACTAACGGGATGGTGAACAACGAGGATCCCAAGGCCCCTCCAGAGTGTACACCAGAATCGAACACAAACATCTCAGAAATGTGAGTAGATTATGGGGTCATTACTGGGAGCTCCAGGCTGATATATGTGCACAACACCAAATATAGGATATAAATACCATAATATCAAATGCAGCATCCACCGCCCCATGGTTATGGGTCATTGTGCTTTCAGCTTTCGGAATTGTTGGAGATAACAGCCCATAATTGTGGCCGGTCATGCACTTTTAGTGCTGCCCTCACTGTAGGAGAGATGTAGTATGAAATGCCGGCCATTCTTGGTAGTTGTTTTCCTCTCAGCTATCTATAAAAGGTAGTCTTGAGCAGAAGACCTTCCCCACTATGACAGTCATATGTCCTACTAGGCCTTATAGTCGGTGTTCTTCTAGTGAGACAACCCCTTTTATATGGAGTTTACTTGAGATTTACATGTTTTTCTTCTTCAAACAGGCAGAAAGTATCTGTTCCTGTATGTAATACAGACGATGCTGTTACCATCTTGCCACCCTCGTCCCCATTGCCAGGTATGTACATGTCTACAGCACCAACAATGTGAATGGTGACTTCAAGGCTCAAATATTCCCACATGGTTTTATACAATACTATAGGTCTCTTATGTTATCCATATTATGACAAAGCAGATCCTATAAGAAGATATTGTTATTGATTTTTTTTTTTAATTTTTCATCAGAATTTCCATCTCATGAAGAAAGAAAATCGGCAATAAATCTGAGTATGGAGCAACAAAACTCAGAAAATGGAAAAAATGGGAAAAAGAGACGAGGTAAGTGTGAGAATCAACTCCATGTTGTGTGATGTCAGTGAGAATAATTCATGTGGAGTAGATGTCATCTGTCAGTGATGGGATTGTCACATGTATGATTGCTGACAATGACCCCTGACCTCTGTATGATAATATTCCTCTGCCGTCCGGCCACAGTGACTGCACAGCATTATCATGTAATATGGAGTCCCATCACTTACATTATATTTATTTCTCTTGTCATAGGTTCCATCTTCCACCGGATCTTATCATCCTGCTGGCGTGGATTATCCAGGGCTGCTCGCGCATTTGCATGCTGTCACTGTTGCCCTAAAACCATCTAAAAGACGGGACACCTAAGCATCCAGCGCCCTGAAGTCCAGCAGATCCATCATCACTGCTGGAGCTGTATAGAAGGACCTTCACCATCTACCTGTGGCCTTCTGACTGGTCAACCTGGACAAGTTTCAGTAACGCCTCTGTCATCGGGCTCCGCGGTATTCATACTGCTCGTCTAACTTGTCATTTACTGATCACCTGGTATCTGACCTCGGCTATCTTCCTGACTTTGATTTAGTCTTTTGATAATGTTCACGATTTTATTCATCCCATTATTAATTAAAAAAAAGTAAAATCTGTTACTGTTGCTCTGATTCCTTTTTGTCTTGAATTCACAAATACTTGTAACTCACTAATTGCTCTTCTTCTCACTAAATGTATTTCTCATTATCCTTAATGCAGCAGTCAGTCTCATATTTCTGTCCAGCAGTTACACTGGTGCCTCCACCCTGTACCAGTCATTACACTCATCCACAAACCTCTGCACCCTGCTGCACAGTCCTGCATCTCTACCATATCTACACTCCAATGAGCTAAGATTAACATCCTCCATAATCAGGACCTCCCACTCTCATGTCCAAGACATTTTCTCTGCTGCACCAGCTCTCAGGAGTGCACTACTGCAGGCAATCATGTTCATTCCCACTATCAGAGATTTTAAGTGTGCAGTAGAAACAGATTATTTGTGGCAGGACTATCAAATCACCTCACTATTCTAAGTTTTTCCTACAGCACTCAGTAGCACTTAATATTTGTACATATACAGATAATGGTTGGTGACTGGTTCATGCAGCCTTAATTCCACAAAGATAGAAATAAAAGGTCAACATGTTTCATACATCCAAACCATCCTTAATCATGGCAGAAAAACATAATTTTAAGTTCCCACTATGAATATTTGGTGAGATATCACAGCTGTGTATTTTCACAGCACAAAGAACGCATCTTACAGATCAGCAAATCACAGTGTGCTGACGCTTAATGTTGTAGTTTTGAACAACACCATTCATTTTATCATATAATGTGTTGAAAAATGAGAAAAAATGCCAGGTTTGGGCTCCTTCATTTTACAGTGTGTATTGTGTTGTAAAAACAAACTGGCAAAATGATTCAGAGTCAGTAGTACGATTACTGTGATACCAAACTTATAAGGTTTATATATATATATATATATATATATATATATATATATATATATATATATACAGTGTTTAGCATAAATCAGTACACCCAAATAGATTTGTCAGCAAACCTGTAGTTTCCTTTCAGAATCATCATTTTATATGGGATACCATACTACAAAATACTCTCGCAAATTTGAGCCATTGAATGCAAACAAGATTTGGTATTTTGCAGACCCCAAAAAAGTAATTTTCTTAACAAACTCATTCAAGATCATGTTTCAAAAATGAGAACATCCCAGTAACAGTCTTAAGAGAAAAGCTAAGTTTAGACAACAAAATTCTAATTAACAAGAACTGAACCACAGGTAAGTGTAATTATTCATTAAACAGATGTCCAGCAGACAGGTGTCTGTAAAAGGAAGTTACTTAATAAAGAAAACTCCTTCCCATTTCATGCTATCAGCAATGGCACCACATAGAAGGGAAATGTCACAAAACCTGAGAAAGAAAATAATTTCTTTGCAATAAATGTAAAGTCTACAAGAAGATCAGCAAATCTTTACTTATCAGTCAGAATACTGTAGCAAAAGTGATGCAAAACTATAACAAAGATGGAACTGCAACCATCTTACAGAGACGTCCAGGCCGACTATGGAAGTTAACACCTAAACAAAAGCGTCCTCTGATGAGAAGGGTAAGTGGCACCACATAGAAGAGAAATGTCACAAGACATTTCTGAGAAAGAAAATAATTTCTTTACAAAAAATGTGAAGTCTACAAGAAGATCAGCAAAGCTTTTCTTATCAGTCAGATGGAAGCTAACATCTAAACAAAAGCATCTTCTGATGAGAAGAAAATCGACAGGCAAATTCATTGCTATTACCTGAAGAAGTAGAAAGCCAAACCAGGGCGAGTGTTTTCCATAACACGACACGGTGTACACTGCAAATGAATGGCATTCATGAGTGTCCTCCACAAAGGAAGCCTCTCTCCCTTAAAGCCCATGAACAATAAAAGTCCGTCTACAATTTGCCAGGGTCCATGCTTAAAACTATGAGGACTACCGGGACTGTATACTGTGTATGTGCATCTTATGTGTATGTCTGTATTTTATGTTTGTGTGCACTATGTATATGCATACGTTAAAATGTGTATAGAGTATTAGCATGTGCAAATTTTATATGTGTGCCTAATATAAATATACATGGAAATGTATATGTAGGTGGTGCCTGATGGAGGGTGGGGGGCCCAGATCAGAAGTCCTGATTAAGGGCCCTTCACTGTCATTGTCTGCCCCTTATATAAACAGTAAAATCCTCTTTAATAACTGGACTTCCATTGGGGTGGACTTCTCATAGATGGCCAGTAGGCATACTATATTATGAATCTGGGCATCTCTCACAGAAAATCTGATCTGGATATGAGGGTGGTCTTCTATAAGCGGTGATGTTTTGGAGAGATTTAGGGAAAAGTCCCAATTCTTATCCATCGATCTGGTAATTTGAGTAAAATATTTGTGTTGATAACTGATCACAAAGTCACAAAATATGTAAGATTTGGCATAACCTGGTTCATTTTTCAAAAAGTTATGCTCAATTTTTTTAGCACCAAGTTTTGTTGCTTTTTTGTAGACTTACACTAACTTAGTATATTGTGTGAGAATTAAATGAATTATGAATTAGTTGGCGCATTTTACCACACTCTGGGGGTCCCTGACAGTCCTTCTTTACCGGCCCTGTAGTGATGCCAATGTAAACTTCCAAGTGACCGCGCAGTCAATCACTGTCACGAATGCAGGACAACCTATGATTAGCTAATTTTTGGGAAATCCTTATAACAAAAGGGGATTGAAAATATTTACAATTATTTTAAAAGCATTAAAAAAAAAACAGACCCAATACTTATAATTAGTTTGTTGAAAGTAGTCTAATTAAAGGGAGCTGAAAGGATTAGAGATTATGAACCCGATTCACCAGTGTTTTTGCCAGAAAACTGGCATAAAGCTCTTGAAAAGTTGCAAAGTTTTGTGACTTTTCCCATTTTCACATAATTTTAACTTCTTTAACCCCTTAAGCCCCGCGGGTGGTTTGCACGTTAATGACCGGGCCAATTTTTACAATTCTGACCACTGTCACTTTATGAGGTAATTACTCTGGAACGCTTCAACGGATCCCCCTGATTCTGAGATTGTTTTTTCGTGACATATTGTACTTCATGATTGTGGAAAAATTTCTTCGATATCACTTGCGTTTATTTGTGAAAAAAACGGAAATTTGGCGAAAATTTAGAAAATTTTGCAATTTTCAAAATTTGAATTTTTAAGCCCTGAAATCAGAGCGATATGTCACACAAAAGAGTTAATAAATAACATTTCCCACATGTCTACTTTACATGGTATCCGCTAACAATTTGAGCCGATTTTCCATTCAATTTGTTAGCGGATACCATGTTGCATTTAGAGAGTCCCTGCGTGCCCAAACATTGGAGCTCCCCCACAAGTGACCCAATTTTGGAAACTAGACCCCCCAAGGCACCTATCTAGATTCATAGTGAGCACTTGGAACCCCAGGTGCTTCACAAATTGATTCATAAAAATGAAAAAGTGTTTTTTTTTTTCACTTTTTCATTTTTACGAATCAATTTGTGAAGCACCTGGGGATTCCAAGTGCTCACTATGCATCTAGATAGGTGCCTTCGGGGGTCTAGTTTCCAAAATGGGGTCACTTGTGGGGGAGCTCCAATGTTTGGGCACACAGGGGCTCTCCAAACGCAACATGGCGTCCGCTAACAATTTGAGCCGATTTTCCATTCAATTTGTTAGCGGACACCATGTCGCGTTTGGAGAGCCCGTGATGTGCCTAAACAGTGGAGCTCCCCCACAAGTGTCCCCATTTTGGAAACTATACCCCTCAAGGATTTTATTAAGGTGTATAGTGAACATTTTGAACCCAGAGGTACGGCACAGAATTTGTTTACATTAGGTCATCATATTGAATAAGTTGTCATTATTCTTGAGCGCAAGTGCTCGCTACTTGAGTTTGCATCGGGTACTCAGGTATGCACCATGTACAGCGTGTGCTCGAGTGACATGCTCGAGTCCCTGCTCCGCATGTTTCACGGTTATTAGACACCCCAAAAAAAACATGTGGGGATCGCTCGTGCATGGCAGGCAATCCCCGTAAAGTTTTTTGGCCGCGAAGCATATGGGGCAGAGACTCGAGCATGTCACTCAAATACCCACGATACTCAATGCATACCAGAGCACCCGATGCAAACTCAAGTAGCGAGCACTTGCTCTCAACACTAGTCGCCATATCGTCATCTTTTTTTCTTACTTTTGAAAAAAATCCCAACCCCAGCCCTAACCCTAGCACAACCCTAGCCCCAGCACAACCCTAGCCCCAGCACAACCCTAGCCCCAAACCCAGCCCTAACCCTAGCCCAATCCTAACCCAAGAGTTTATTTTTGACGCCGTTCCTTGTGCGGTATAAGTGATTAGACGACTTTATTCTTCGGGTCGGTGTGATTACAGCAATGCCAGAATCATATGGGGTTTTTATGACTGACAGCTGTCACACACTAAAAGACGCATTTTTTTTTAAATCTAGTTTTTGCATCGCCATATTTTGAGAGCTATAATTTTTCCAGATTTTGGCAGACAGTCATGTGACGGCTCGTTTTTTGCGGGATGACTTGACGTTGTTATTGGTGCCATTTTCAGGCACGTGACATTTTTTGATCGCTTTCTATTCCGATTTTTGGGAGGCAGAATAAACAAAAACCAACAATTCAGGAATTGTTTTTTTTTTTTTTTTTTATTCTGTTCCGCGTGTGGTAAAATTGATGAGGTAGCTTTATTCTTCGGGTCAGTACGTTTACAGCGGTACCACATTTGTATCATTTTTCTATGTTTTGGCGCTTATACACAATAAAAGCTATTTTATAGAAAAAAATATTTTTTAGTATCGCTTTATTCTGAGAGCTATAACTTTTATTTTTCGGCTGATGGAGCTGTATGGCGGCTTGTTTTTTGCGGGACGAGATGACGTTTTCAGCAGTATCATTTTTATTTATATGCGTCTTTTTGATCGCGTGTTATTCCACTTTTTGTTTGGCGGTATGGTGATAAAGCATTGCTTTTTGCTTCGTTTTTTTTTTTTTTTTTTTACCGTGTTCACTGAAGGGGTTAACTAGTGGGACAGTTTTATAGGTCAGGTTTTTCCGGACGCGGCGATACCAAATATTTTTTTTATAATAATATTTATTGATGGGTACATTATATTTTTATTTTTGGTGTATTATTTTTTTTATTTTTTTATAATATTTTTGCACATTTTTTTTTTTTTTTCCACTTTCACACAGTTTATACACTTTATTACTTTGTCCCACTCTGGGACTTTCACTTTTTTTTTCTGATCGCCTGCATGGCACAGGAATGGAGCACCATCCCTATGCCATGAAGGCTGTCAGAAATGCACAGTGTGAAGATTGCTTGGAGATGCACTGCGCATGTCCAAGCAATCTTCCTGCTCTCTGGTGACCCGGATGTTGTCATGACGACATCGGGTCGTCATGGCAACACCCGGGAAGCCTTTGCAGACTGCGCTGGAAGCCGGAAGAGGAGGTGAGTATCGCCGATCACCTCCCCTTGCCCCCGCAATGCCGCGATCGACTTCGATCGCAGCATCGCGGGGGTTAATGTGCTGGGAGCGGTGCAGGACCGCTCCCTGCACATAGTACCGGGTGTCAGCTGTGACAATCAGCTGACACCCGGCGGCGATCGCGCCCGCACAGCCTATGTGCGCGCGCGATCGCGATGACGTACTAATACGAGTCTGGCTCTTAAGTCCCAGGGCACAGACGCGTATTAGTACGTCAGATGTTATTAAGGGGTTAAAGCCCAAGACGTACTGATACGTATCTGCGCCCTGGGACTTAAGAGCCTGATATGTATTAGTACATCTTTGCGATCGCGCCCGCACACAGGCTGTGCGGGCGTGATCGCCGCCGGGTGTCAACTGATTGTCACAGCTGACACCCGGTGCTATGTGCTGGGAGAGGTCCCGCACATTAACCCCCGCAATGCTGCGATCGAAGTCGTTCGCAGCATTGCGGGGGCAAGGGGAGGTGATCGGGATAGTCACCTCTCCTGCCGGCGTCCAGCAATGTGTGCCGCGGCTTCCCGGATGTTGCCATGATGACCCGATTCACTGAGGGGTGCAGTTTTAAAAATGGTGTCACTTTTGGGTATTTTCAGTCATAAAGACCCCTCAAAGTGACTTCAAATGTGATGCGGTCCCTAATAAAATGGTTTTGTAAATTTTGTTGGAAAAATGAGAAATCGCTGGTCAATTTTAACCCTTATAGCTCCCTAATAAAAATAAATTTGGGTTCCAAAATTGTGCTGATGTAAAGTAGACATATGGGAAATGTTATTTATTAACTTTTTTTGTGTGACATATCTCTCCGATTTAAGGGCATAAAAATTCAAATTTTGAAAATTGCAAAATTTTCAACATTTTCGCCAAATATCTGTTTTTTCACAAATAAACACAAGTGATATCGAAGAAATTCTACCACAATCATAAAGTACAATATGTCATGAAAAAATATTCTCAGAACCAGGGGGATCCGTTGAAGCGTTCCAGAGTAATTACCTCATAAAGTGACAGTGGTCAGAATTGTAAAAATTGGCCTTCTCATTAACGTGCAAACCACTTTGGGTTGTAAAGGGGTTAAGGACTCTACTTGCATATACAGTCATGGCGGAAAGTGCTGGCACCCTTGAAATTGTTTCAGAAAATTACACATGTTTTATTACACGCATGTTTATTTCCTTTGTGTTTATTGGAACAACACAAAAAAACTGAGAAAAAAAAGGCAAATTGGACATAATTTCACACAAAACTCCAAAAATGGGCCGGAATACATATATATATTTTTGATGGGACAACACTGAAGATGCGACACTTTGATACAATGTACAGTAGTCAGTGTACAGCTTGTTTAACTGTAAATTTGGTGTGCCTGCAAAATAACTCAACACACAGCCATTAATGTCTAAACCGCTGGCAACAAAAGTGAGTACACCCCTAAGTGTGTTCTCAGCTGATGTTATTTGTTGGTTTTTCTTTGCATCCCGAACAATTTTCTTGGCAGTTGTGGCTGAAATTTTTGTTGGTCTACCTGACTGTGGTTTGGTTTTTACAGAGCATCTGATTTTCCATTTGCTAATCACAGTTTGAACACTGCAGACTGGCATTATCAATTCCTGGGATATCTTTTTGTATCCCTTTCCTGTGTTATACTCTTTTTGCCTCCCTTTCCTGTGTTATACAGTTCAACTACCTTTTCCCGTAGATCCGTTGATAATTCTTTTGCTTTCCCCATCTCAAAATCCAGAAAAGTCAGTGGCTGGATCCCAGAAACTCACTCAGCTTTATGCACACACACTGATTACAAGCAAACAGGTCATAGGTGAGGATGTTACCTTTAGTAGCCATTCAAACCCATTTGTGTCAAATTCTGTGCATGTTATCAGGCCAAAATCACCAGGGTATGTGAACTTTTTGATCAGGATTATTTGGATGTTTTTGGTTGTCATTAGTGATGAGCGAGCACTAAAATGCTCGAGTACTCGTTGCTCGGGTCGAGCAAATTGAAATACTCGGGTGCTCAACCCGAGCAATGAGCCCAATATAAGTCTAGGGGAAACTTGAGCATTTTTCAGGTGGCTCCCCACGGCGGTCTGCAGAGGGCCTAAAAATTACCCAAATCGATGGGAACTGTGCTCAAATGACATGGGAACAACATGGGGAAGACCCCTGGAAGCATCTCTGACTCCCAGAACACTGCTGTCAACAACGTCGTCAGAGTATTACGCCACTTTTACGGCATAAGGAACATCCTTTCCAGGGTGATGACTTGTATATAAGGCAAAATAAATAAACAAAAACAAAAATACTCCTACACACGTAGCATTTTTGACACGTTTTTGCACTTTTGCATTGCTTTCAACCAAGACAAATGCATTCACCAGGAAATGTCATTTTAACATTTTACAACCTTATCTGGCCATGTGGTGTGTGACACATCATCAGACACATGCATACAGTGCTGAAAAGACATGGGAGCAGCAAGGGGAAGACCTCTGGAAACATCTCTGACTCCCAGGTCACTGCCTAAATGTGTGCCCATCACAGTCATTGCAGACTTGAAACAATCACCGTCCACGTCCTTGTCCCACTGCAGTGTTCAGTTGTCCCTACCCCATTCCTTGGAATGCAAGCACAAGAATGCCGGCAGCCACCCACCCACAGGCTGCAATACTATACTGCCAAATTTCTGACAGCTGCTTGCACTTGAAATGTGGCCTTTTAGGCTCGTGGAGGCGGAAGCTTTTCATAACCTCATGCCGGCGGCGGCCGGGTGTCCATACTCGGTCCCCAGCCGCCACTATATTTCCCGGTATCGCCTCCGCCTTCCACAATCACGGGTCCCATAACATTACCCGTGCCCGCCCCAGTGCACTTACTGGGAAGGACCGCCTAACCACAAACACGTGGACAGGTGAATGTGGCCAGGGACGGTACGGAGCCAGTCCACAACTTTTTTTGCTAAGAGTTGTATTTAGCTCGGTGAAAGGACTGGCATAGAGGGAAACCGTATCTACCCTGCGTGTCATTTCTCCCAGAAAATCCTGTAAATGAGCTTGTTGCAGAAGCAATGGCAGCCCATCCAACATCAACTTGCACTTGTCAATGGTGCTTTGACACACACACATCTTTCTTTGCGCATTTAATTTCTTGAATACAGAGTTGGAAAATGGCCTGATCCGTAATGCGTTTTGAGAAATAACATGCATAAGCATGGCCGATCCGCATTAAAAAAGCAGCCATAGAGTGTCCGGGAACCTTCCCCCACACTTTTCTTAGCCAGGGCTGCTTTTCGGCAGGGTTGGACGGGCCCACCAGAGAACCGGAGACTCCTCCGGCGGGCCCTGGCTTCTCCTTCAGGAGAGTTCATAGTGCCGAGGTGAGGCCATGATGATGATAGAGGCCATCATCTGCTTAGTTTTCTTTTACTTGGAATGCAATTGCAAGTATGCAGCCAGCCACCCACCCACCCACAGACCGCAACACTAAACTGACAGATTTCTGGGCAGCTCTTTGCACTTGAAATATGGCCTTTTAAGCTTGTGGAGGTGGAAGCTTTTCACAACCTCATGCAGGCGGCGGCCGGGTGTCCATACTCGGTCCCCAGCCGCCAGTAATTTTCCCGGTATCGCCTTCGCCTTCCACAAGCACGGGTCCCACAACAGTACCCATGCCCTACCCAGTGCACTTACTAAGAAGGACTGCCTAACCACAAACACGTGGACAGGTGAATGTGGCCAGGGACGGTACGGAGCCAGTCCACAACTTTTTTTGATAAGAGTTGTATTTAGCTCAGTGAAAGGACTGGCATAGAGGGAAACCGTATCTACCCTGCGTGTCATTTCTCCCAGGAAGTCCTCTAAAGCTGCTTGCACTTGAAATGTGGTCTGAACATTACTGCTGGTACTTTTCTGTGGGAATTTTCTTGCCTCCTACCAGCCTGGAATATTTCCAGCAAACTATGGTACAACACCATGGTATTAGCACTGCCCCCAGTACCAGTAGCGAAGCCATCCTCAATTTCCTTCTCTGGAATTTTATTTGGTAGACTGAGTGGCTGCCCAAATAAATTTTCTCACAAAGGAGCTGATGATAGAGTGGCAGTAGGTTCAAGTTTCTCCAGCTTGTTAGATATTAGAGGGTGAAAGGCAGCACATTGGATCAGTGGTTAGCACTGAAGTCTTGCAGCACTGGGATCCTGGGTTCAAATCCCAGCAAGGACAACATCTGCAAGAAATTTGTATGTTCTCCCCATGTTTGCATGTGTTTCCTCCTCAGTAAAAATAGAGTGTCCTGGAATCTTCCCACACACTTTTCTTAGCCAGGACTGCTTCTCAGCAGGGTTGGACAGTCCCACCAGAGAATTCTCTGGTGTGCCTTGGCTTCTACCTCAGGAGAGTTCATGATAGCGCTAACTTTGCAGCTGCTATGGGGCTCTTGAGCGGGTGAGAAAGGTTAGCTCTCAGAAACAAATCCTCTGTTGGGCACAATGTTTTTCAATCTGAAACAGCTTCTTAGTGGGAGTTGTATTTCACCACAGCCATATTCTTTAGCTCTGTGAAAGGACTGGCATAGAGGGAAACCTTATCTACCCCGGTTGTCATTTCTCTGTCACCAGGTTCCGCCCATTGTAACACACGACCATGCCTGGCTGTATGTTCAGCGGTGAGAGCCACAGATCAAGCTGCTGTGTTACAGCTTTCAACAACTATGCAGCGCTGGGCGGTTTGTCAATTAAGCATTAAGCATGTTATCTTCAGCACAGCCTGCTGCTGTTTGGCCAAGGCAGTGCTGCAGTGCTGTCAGCTTGTGACTGATGTGGTCATTTCGGAGATGGAGGAGGAGGTACATAAGCTGAACAATGTGATTACATTGAGGTTAAATTGGTGATGCTGTTTTTTATACTAAAGAAAGATCCTATTGTTATGTTTTTTTATGTTATTTTTTATGAAAAATGCATTCACCGGGAAATGTCACTTTAACATTTTACAACCTCATCTGGCAATGTGGTGTCATCAGACACATCCTGTTTTATTTATGATGGAGGGACTCTGAAAGTCATAAAGCCTATTTTTATAGGGACATCAGACGGCCCTTACTATTCTTAAAAGGCCAGCAGTCGGCCCTAGCTATTGTTAGAGAGCCATCAGAGGGCTATGCTTTGTTGTTCCCATTATTAACAAGTGGGTTTCCTATACTGTTATTGCGCATCCAGTGACTGCAAGGGTTGTCAAAAATTTGGACGCAACCTAATACCCCTTTGAAGAGACATAGAGGAGGGTCTCAGTAAAAAAAATGTTCCCATTATAAAGGAGCGGGTCTTCTATAGTGGTAATGCCCATGCTGTGACTGCAAGGGTGGCCAAAATTTTTGAAAAAAAACACTAACAATTTAAAGACACAAAGAGCATGGCCACAGTAACAAGGTACGACATGTTCCCGTTAGAAAGGAGAGGGTCTGCTATACAGTTATAGGGTATGCAGTGAATCCAACGGCTGACAAATTTTAGGAAAAACCCCACTAAGAATTTAAGGACACACAGAGCAGGGCCACAGTAACAAGGTACGACATGTTCCCATTAGAAAGTAGAGGGTCTGCTATACAGTTATAGGGTATGCAGTGAATCCAACGGCTGACAAATTTTAATGAAAAACCTCAATAAGAATTTAAAGACACACAGAGCAGGGCCACAGTAACAAGGTACGACATGCTCCCATTAGAAAGGACAGGATCTGCTATACAGTTATAGGGTATGCAGTGAGTCCAACGGCTGACCAATTTTAGGAAAAAAACGACTAAGAATTTAAAGACACATAGAGCAGGGTCACAGTAACGACAAATTCCCATTAGAAATTCTAGGGTCGGCTATACTGTTATAGGGTATGCAGTGAGTCCAACGGCTGACAGATTTTAGGAAAATCCCCACTAAGAATTTAAAGACACACAGAGCAGGGCCACAGTAACAAGATATGACATGTTCCCATTAGAAAGGAGAGGGTCTGCTATACAGTTATAGGGTATGCAGTGAGTCCAACGGCTGACCAAGTTTAGGAAAAACCCACTAAGAATTTAAAGACACATAGACCAGGCCACAGTAATGACAAATTCCCATTAGAAAGGAGAGAGTCTCCCATAGTGTTGGACTATGCAGTGACTGCAAGGGCTGCCAAAAATTTGGAGGCACTTCAATGGCCCTTGGAAGAGACGTGGAGGAGCGCATCATAAATTTTTTTTACCATTAGAAAGGAGCGGGCCTCCTATACTTGTAATGCCATGCACTAAGTGTATGGGCTGACAAACATTTACTCCTGGGGGGTATACATGAACATACTGTATAAAAAATTTTTTTTTCGGGCATCATAAAAATGTAGCGCCCCGAGGGCTCGGCCGCTACAGGGGTATTGCACCTCTGCCAGAGGTGTGATATTCCACTCCCGGGTAAGGATGGAGTATGGACCAGGGTTCAGTTAGCTGCATACAGCACACTCACCCCATTTCCGAGGGACAGCTCAACGGTGCTCCCATTAGACAGAAATGCAGGCACGACAGACCATGTCCCTGGCTGGAGTGGGGAGGGGGTAGGAATACCCAGTGATGTAGGAGCAGATAGGGGTTGGTTCCTGAGCGTAGATAGGAGCCCATTGTTTGCTGGTCACCTGGGCTCATGTTCTAGAGGGCACCATCTTAGAACAGTGTTCAGTCAGAGAGAAGAAGTGACAGAGTGGGGGCCTTGGTTGTCGAACGAAGTGTGCCCTCTGCCTCCAGCGTTTTCAGATGGGAATTTTTTTAATAGTTCCGCAACAAGGGCCTTCTGGTACTGCCTCATTTTTGTACACCTGTCCGCCTCAGAATAAGAGATATAAAGTTCTCCTTGTAGAGTGGGTCTAAAAGTGTCACCAACCAGTAATGACCTAAAATTTTGAGAATGCGAGGGTCATGGGAAAGGCAGCATAACATAAACTCAGCCATGCGTGCCAGACTACTAACAGGCAAGACTTCCGTGTCCTCACCAAGAGGATGACTGACCATGCTCTCCTCCTCCTCCTCTCTGTCCTCTGGCCATCCACGCTGAACAGACGGTATGACAGCTGTGCAGATAGCACCGTCTATAGTGCATGAAACTAGTTCCTGTCCTTCCTCCTCCTCCTCTTCCTCATTGTCACCCAATCCACGTTGGGATGAGATGAGGCTTGGCTGTGTGTAATCACCCTGTATGGTTAATTGCTCCATCTTATCGTGCTCCGCCTCGCCTCAGAGCCGCCACCAGGTTCCGGCCATTGTCACACACGACCATGCCTGGCTGTAGGTTCAGCGGTTTGAGCCACAGATCTGCCTGCTCTTTCAGAGCTGTCCATAACTCTTCAGCATTGTGTGTTTTTTCACCTAAGCATATTAGCTTCAGCACAGCCTGTTGCCTCTTGGCCGAGGCAGTGCTGCAGTGCTTCCAGCTTGTGACTGATGCGGAGATGGAGGCTGAGGAGGAGGAGGAGGCTGAGGAGCATGAGGTGCAGGAGCTGTAGACCGTGGGGGCAACCCTGATTGACCTAGGGCCTGCAATCCTTGGCGTCGGGAGGACGTGTTCCGTCCCAAGGTCCGACTGGGTCCCGGTTTCCACTATTTTAACCCAGTGTGCTATCAGCGAGATGTACCGTCCCTGCCCACAAGCACTTGTCCACGTGTCCGTGGTTAGGTGGACTTTACCGGTAACTGCGTTGTTGAGGTCACGGCTAATGTTTTGGGACACGTGCTTGTGTAATGTGGGGACGGCACACTGGGAGAAATAGTGGCGGCTGGGGACAGAGTACCGAGGGACGGCCGCCACCATCAGGTTGCGGAATGCTTCTGTCTCCACAAGCCTAAAAGGCAACATTTCGAGCCAAGCAGTCGTGAATTGTGAGAATTTAGTAGTGTGGCCTGTGGGACGTTGGCTGCATATTTGCGCTTGCATTCCAAGGACTGGAGTATGAACAACTGAACGCTGCGCTGGGACAAGGACATGGACGTGCTTCCTGATGCTGCTACTTGAGAGTGTGCAATGACAGGTGCAGGGCAGGAGGTATCTTTCCATGCACTATGGACAGGGGATTGGCTTGCATGCACAACAGCAGAAGAAGCAATGGTGCCACCTGTAGACACTGTTCCTGGACCCTGGTGTTCGGCCCACAAAGTCGAGTGCTTTGCTGCCATGTGCCTGATCATGCTGGTGGTGGTCAGGCTGGTCGTTTTGACACCCCTGCTGATGCTGGTCTGGCTCGTGATGCAAATGGCCTTTTTGGAGCTATCGGCAGAGTCTTTAAAAAACAACCAGACTCGGGAAGACCTAACAGTTGTAGTGGCAACTTCCTTCGTGTTGGTGTTACGGGAAACGGTAGCCTGCCTTCTGTCTGCGGCCACCACACTGCTTCTTCCTGCCTGTTGGGGTGCTCTGCCTCCCTCCCCCTGTGTGCTGCTGTCCTTGCTCTGCATGTCCTCCTGCCAGGTTGGGTCAGTTACTATATCATCCACCACCTCGTCTCCCACTTCTGCACCCTGGTACTATTCCTGACTTTCTGCCAATTTTGTCTCACATCGTCCACCTCTTGTCACAGTTTCCCACCGGCGCCTTCGTGTGACCGTGGCTGCTCAAATATTTGGGCATCGCTACACGTGATCTCCTCTTGCCCCGCTTCAAGTGGACCGGGCGAGAGGCCCGAATCCATAAATGGAAAAGTGAACAGCTCTTCAGATTGTCCAAGTGTGGGATAAGTTGTCTCTGGGTACTCGGCATGGTGGGAGGAAGGAGGATCAGGGTGAGGAATATGCGGTCCAGACTCACGGCTACTGAGACTTGACCGTGTGGAAGACAGGGTGGTGCTGGTGGTGGCTAAGTGACTGGAAGCATTATCCGCTATCCAACCAACAACCTTTTGACACTGATCTGGGTTCAATAGTGGTGTGCTGCAGTCCCCTAGAAATTGGGACAGGAAGGTCAGGCGAGAAGATGTGGGTGTTTGTTGTGGCACAATTTCGGCTTGCCCACGGCCTTGTCCTCGGCCTCTGCATGCACCATTACCATCACGTCCAGTTCCCCGTCCCTTGCCACGTGCCTTGCCCATTTTAAATGGAGGATAGTATCTTCCACGCTCACTACAAATGACTGAGTTAGAAGCGAAGTTATATGTGATCGGGGTGATGGAGAAAACAGAGTTTTAAAAACCTGGCCTGTAAGTAAGTAGTGTGAACAGCAAACTGCTGTGAATTGCTTCACTGACACACTGAAAAAATGGAGGCCAGAAATGGCAGTATTTTCTGACAACGTATATGTGATCCGTGTGACGGAGAAAACACAGTTTTAAATAGCTGGATTTCTAGCGCTCTAATATGGAAAGGACCTGGCTATATTCTGCAGTGCCAACAAGCAAATGGCGCAGAAAAACGGTGTTCTCTGGATTGCTTTATAAGCAAATAATGAGGATTAAGATCCAAAGAAAAGTATTCCTCGCCCCTGAGACCTGGGCCTTTGTATAGAAATATCTAACAGCAGCAGAAGGCAGAATTGGAATGGAACCTCTTGTGCTATATGCACTGCAGTCTGCTATATACCCTGCCTGCCTGCCTATATACACTGCCTGCCTGATATCTCTGCAGATGGATTAGTCCTCAAAAGGACTGTTTGTTGAGATGGATATGTGTAATATGCGGTTTTTCTCCCTACACTACCTAATACACAATCAAATCTCTTCCTAACGCAGCATCAGCTCTCCCTACACTGTCTGATCCGGAGTGACTGTGATGAGCATGGCGGCGCCAGGTCTGATATACACCTGATGACGCTGTGCGGCCAGCCAATCACTGTAATGCCCACAACCAACATGGCTATGGCATTACAGTGCATGGCAGGCAATCCCTGCATGTTCATTGGCTCTGTAAAGAGCGCCAAACATGCAGGGAGGGGACCCGACTTCCCGCCCGACCAACCCGGAAATACTCGGTGAGCGCAGAGCATCTCGAGCAGTGAGATACTCGGGCGAGCACCGAGCAGTAGCGAGCATGCTCGCTCATCACTAGTTGTCATTAAGATTTAAAAAGAGAAAACACAGAAATGTGACAGTAAATGGCTTCACCCAACCAATAACCATGAGTGGAGAAAAAGTGTTTTTGTTATCATTCATTTTCTCTGAAACAAGGCCAAGAAAGCAAAAATTCTGCCGGGGTATGTAAACTTTTGAGCAGAACTGTATATGCGCCAGCCCCAGTGTCTCCTATTCTATGTACTCCAGCCCCAGTGTCTCCTATTCTATGTACTCCAGCCCCAGTGTCTCCTATTCTATGTACTCCAGCCCCAGTGTCTCCTATTCTATATACTCCAGCTTCTTCTGTGATGTATATGCTCTAGCCCCAATGTATCCTGTGATGAATATACGCCAGCCCCAGTGTCTCCTATTCTATATACTCCAGCCCCAGTGTCTCCTATTCTATATACTCCAGCTTCTTCTGTGATGTATATGCTCTAGCCCTAATGTATCCTGTGATGAATATACGCCAGCCCCAGTGTCTCCTATTCTATATACTCCAGCTCCAGTGTCTTCTGTGACGTAGCTAATGTAGCCCTAATGTCTCTTATGCAGAGGCGTCGCATGATAAAGCAGTGAGACACAACCTCCCTGCCCTATCACTATCTCTTTCATATGCCACAGATCGCCATAGGCCTGCGGTTAACGAGATGTCAGCATACTCACGCAGGTGGCTCGGTGACATCATTGCATCGCTCTGCTCTGCAGTCCCGCCATGGAAGAGGAGACAGAGGCCGTGATGTAGGGAATCAGGATTAAGTGAGAATAAACGTTATTTTTTTAAATGATCGGGCAGTGGAGCCATCCTACTATATATCTGGAGTAGTGGGTCCATCATACTACATATGGAGTAGTGGGGCCATTATACTATATGTATGTGGGGCAGTGGGACCATCATAGTATATACAGGTGCATCTCACTAAATTAGAATATCTTCAAAAAGTTAATTTATTCCAGTTCTTCAATACTGTTTCAGTATGCTCCACAATCATGAGGAAGACTGCTGACTTGACAGATGTCCAGAAGGCAGTCATTGACACACTCCACAAGGTCCTAGAGTTCCAATTTTCATTTGGAAATCAAGGTCCCAGAGTCTGGAGGAAGAGTGGAGAGTCCACAATCCAAGCTGCTTGAGGTCTAGTGTGAAGGCTCCACAATCAGTGATGGTTTGGGGGGCCATGTCATCTGCTGGTGTAGGTCCACTGTGTTTTATCAAGACCAAAGTCAGCACAGCCGTCTACCAGGACATTTTACAGCACTTCATGCTTCCCTCTGCCCACAAGCTTTTTGGAGATGGAAATGTCATTCTCCAGCAGGACTTGGCCCCTGTCCACACGGCCAAAAGTACCAATACCTGGTTTACACACAACAGTATCACTGTGCTTGATTGGCAGCAAACTCGCCTGACCTTAAGCCCATAGAGCAGGGGTCTCAAACTCGGCTGGGTATATGGGCCGCAAATGGAAAAAATTTGAATTTGGGGGGCCGCATTTTTTGTTCAATGTGACATTTTTAGTGATACCATTTTTTTTTGTATACACCTTTTGAACATTTTTGCCCTGTTTATTTTTTTATAGCTTGGGTCCTTATGGATGTGGCGATAATAAACGTGTACTTTTTTGTGTTTACTTTAGTTTACATATAAAACAGCATTTTTAGCGCCCAATATTTTTTCATGCTTTATTTTTATTTTTTTGATTTTTACAATTTTGTTTCCCCCAATTGGCCACATACAGTAAAATTGTCTTACAATTAGCATCATATAGTAATAATGGCAAACATCTTGTAGTAATGTCCCCATCTTGTACTAATGTGCCCCAACCAGGTCCCCATCCTGTGGCTATGTGCCCCATCCAGGTTCCCATCCTGTGGCTATGTGCCCCATCCAGATCCCCATCCTGTGGCAATGTTCCCGATCCAGGTCCCCATCTAGTGGCTCTGTGTCCCATCCAGGTCTCCATCTTGTGGCTATGTGCCCCATCCAGGTCCCCATCCTGTGGCTATGTTCCCCATCCAGGTCCCCATCTTGTGGCTATGTGCCCCATCCAGGTCCCCATCTTTTGGCTATGTGCCCCATCCAGGTCCCCATCTTGTGGCTATGTGCCACATCCAGGTCCCCATCTAGTGGCTATGTGCCCCATCCAGGTCCCCATCTTGTGGCTCTGTGTCCCATCCAGGTCTCCATCTTGTGGCTATGTGCCCCATCCAGGTCCCCATCCTGTGGCTATGTTCCCCATCCAGGTCTCCATCTTGTGGCTATGTGCCACATCCAGGTCCCCATCTAGTGGCTCTGTGCCCCATCCAGGTCCCCATCTTGTGGCTATGTGCCACATCCAGGTCCCCATCTAGTGGCTCTGTGCCCCATCCAGGTCCCCATCTTGTGGCTATGTGCCCCATCCAGGTCCCCATCTTGTGGCTATGTGCCACATCCAGGTCCCCATCTAGTGGCTCTGTGTCCCATCCAGGTCTCCATCTTGTGGCTATGTGCCCCATCCAGGTCCCCATCCTGTGGCTATGTTCCCCATCCAGGTCTCCATCTTGTGGCTATGTGCCCCATCCAGGTCCCCATCTTTTGGCTATGTGCCCCATCCAGGTCCCCATCTTGTGGCTATGTGCCACATCCAGGTCCCCATCTAGTGGCTCTGTGCCCCATCCAGGTCCACATCTTGAGGCTATGTGCCCCATCCAGGTCCCCATCTTGTGGCTATGTGCCCCATCCAGGTCCCCATCTTTTGGCTATGTGCCCCATCCAGGTCCCCTCTTGTGGCTATGTGCCCCCTGTGCTGTTCTTCACACACATAAAAAAAAAAGAAGATGATTCTCACCTGTCCTCCGTTCCCTCGGCGTCCTTCCTGCAGATGTGGCCGCAGGCACCACAGAGTCAGACCCCTTGACGATCCCGACCTGGTCCAGGAGGAGCCGCCGACAGCAGCGCTGCATTGCCGCACACAGACTGTCTCCCAGCACAGCATTTCCAATGCCAGCCGCCGGCCAATCAGAGGCCAGCAGCTGACATCAGCGTACGGCAATGACGTCATACTCACTGCGCCGACACGCAGATATCAGCTGCTGGCCTCTGATTGGTCAGCGGCTGTCATTGGAAATGCTGTGCTGGGAAACAGTCTCTGTGTGGCAATTCAGCGCTGCTGTCGGCGGCTCCTCCTGGACCTGGTCAGGATCATCAAGGGGTCTGTGCCTGCGGGCCGCATAAAGCAGCCTCAGGGGCCGCATGCGGCCCGCGGGCCGCGTGTTTGAGACCCCTGCCATAGAGAATCTATTATAGAGAATCTATGGGGTATTGTCAAGAGAAAGATGAGAGACACCAGACCCAACAATGCAGATGAGCTGAAAGACAGCTTTTTGTATTGAAGAACTGAAATAAATTAACTTTTTGATGCTATTCTAATTTAGTGAGATGCACCTGTATATGGAGCAGTGGGACCATCATGCTATATATATGGAGGAGTGGGGGCATCATACTAAATATAGAGCAGTGTGTGTGTGTCACCCCAGGCCTGGATGCCACAAACAATAATCTGTTTCTGAAAGCAGGAGGGAGGTCCCCTGGTTAGGAACAATTACAATACAGCACCTCCTGTTCCAGGCCAGCAGGGGGAGCTGGCTGCCCCTATAAAAGCTGGAACTGGGGGCAGGGTTAGAGAGAACTGGAAGACCTAGCTCAGGAGTGAGACTAGTCCCAGAGAAGGAGGGACAGTTCAGCTGTAGCTGAGGAGTCCGTGAGGCAGAGGAGAAACTGCAAGCCAGGGACAGAGGCGACGAGAGCCGGTCCTGGCAGAGAACCAATCTACCGGACATTGGGGTCCGAGGCTGTCAGGGTTACAAGCCCAGCAGCAGAGAACCAACCTGCGAGGGATTTCAGGTCCCTTGGCCTAAGAAGCCTGGAGGCTCCGCCACACAGAGGGACCAGTACATCGAGGAGCAAGCAACAGGTACCCAAGGCCTGAGTCGCAAGCCATACAGGAGAGAAGTACACGGCCAGCTCAGGGACGTGGGCTATTACACCACAAAAAGGGGGATAGTCAGAAAGAGCATAGAGAGAACGGTAGGCCTACACACTCACCCTGACCAGTGGGGCTCGCCCGAATGCTCTCAGACACCCAGGCCCATTCCTAACCGGTACTGTTGGGTCATTAATAATATCTACAATAAAGACCCTGAACTGTTTGAAGCGGACTCTGAACTCTTACTATTGCGGCCTGCACTATCACCCCCAACATCCACCTACACTGCCCTGAGGATACACTCTTCCCGTGGGGAGTTATCCTACCCCTGTGCTGCACACCAAAACCAGCCTCAGCGGTCTGCCTTGCAGCGGCGGTTATCTCCAACCGCAATCCACG